>NC_054479.1:127501760-127801760 GCF_017639515.1 Carcharodon carcharias
CGCACGCACGCACATGTACGCACGCACGCACGCACATGTACGCACGCACGCACGCACATGTACGCACGCACGCACATGTACGCACGCACGCACGCACACACGCACATGTACGCACGCACGCACATGTACGCACGCACGCACGCACATGTACGCACGCACGCACGCACATGTACGCACGCACGCACGCACATGTACGTACGCACGCACGCACATGTACGCACGCACGCACGCACATGTACGCACGCACATACGCACATGTACGCACGCACATACGCACATGTACGCACGCACATACGCACATGTACGCACGCACATACGCACATGTACGCACGCACATACGCACATGTACGCACGCACATACGCACATGTACGCACGCACATACGCACATGTACGCACGCACGCACACACGCACATGTACGCACGCACGCACACACGCACATGTACGCACGCACGCACACACGCACATGTACGCACGCACGCACACACGCACATGTACGCACGCACGCACGGGTACGCACGCACGCACACGTACGCACGCACACACGCACACGTACGCACGCGCGCACACACACACGTACATCTATGCGCACGCACACACACACACGTACATCTATGCGCACGCACACACACACACGTACATCTATGCGCACACACACACACACGTACATCTATGCGCACACACACACGCGTACATCTATGCGCACACACACACGCGTACATCTATGCACACACACACACACACACACTTACATCTGTGCGCGCACGCGCGCGCACACGTACATCTGTGCGCGCACGCGCGCGCACACGTACATCTGTGCGCGCACGCGCGCGCACACGTACATCTGTGCGCGCACGCGCGCGCACACGTACATCTGTGCGCGCACGCGCGCGCACACGTACATCTGTGCGCGCACGCGCGCGCACACGTACATCTGTGCGCGCACGCGCGCGCACACGTACATCTGTGCGCGCACGCGCGCACACGTACATCTGTGCGCGCACGCGCGCGCACACGTACATCTGTGCGCGCACGCGCGCGCGCACACGTACATCTGTGCGCGCACGCGCGCGCACACGTACATCTGTGCGCGCACGCGCGCGCGCACACGTACATCTGTGCGCGCACGCGCGCGCACACGTACATCTGTGCGCGCACGCGCGCGCACACGTACATCTGTGCGCGCACGCGCGCGCACACGTACATCTGTGCGCGCACGCGCGCGCACACGTACATCTGTGCGCGCACACGTACATCCGTGCGCGCACACGCGCACACGTACATCTGTGCGCGCACACGCGCACACGTACATCCGTGCGCGCACACGTACATCCGTGCGCGCACACGCGCACACGTACATCCGTGCGCGCACACGCACACGTACACATCCGTGCGCGCACACGCACACGTACACATCCGTGCGCGCACACGCACACGTACACATCCGTGCGCGCACACGCACACGTACACATCCGTGCGCGCACACGCACACGTACACATCCGTGCGCGCACACGCACACGTACACATCCGTGCGCGCACACGCACACGTACACATCCGTGCGCGCACACGCACACGTACACATCCGTGCGCGCACACGCACACGTACACATCCGTGCGCGCACACGCACACGTACACATCCGTGCGCGCACACGCACACGTACACATCCGTGCGCGCACACGCACACGTACACATCCGTGCGCGCACACGCACACGTACACATCCGTGCGCGCACACGCACACGTACACATCCGTGCGCGCACACGCACACGTACACATCCGTGCGCGCACACGCACACGTACACATCCGTGCGCGCACACGCACACGTACACATCCGTGCGCGCACACGCACACGTACACATCCGTGCGCGCACACGCACACGTACACATCCGTGCGCGCACACGCACACGTACACATCCGTGCGCGCACACGCACACGTACACATCCGTGCGCGCACACGCACACGTACACATCCGTGCGCGCACACGCACACGTACACATCCGTGCGCGCACACGCACACGTACACATCCGTGCGCGCACACGCACACGTACACATCCGTGCGCGCACACGCACACGTACACATCCGTGCGCGCACACGCACACGTACACATCCGTGCGCGCACACGCACACGTACACATCCGTGCGCGCACACGCACACGTACACATCCGTGCGCGCACACGCACACGTACACATCCGTGCGCGCACACGCACACGTACACATCCGTGCGCGCACACGCACACGTACACATCCGTGCGCGCACACGCACACGTACACATCCGTGCGCGCACACGCACACGTACACATCCGTGCGCGCACACGCACACGTACACATCCGTGCGCGCACACGCACACGTACACATCCGTGCGCGCACACGCACACGTACACATCCGTGCGCGCACACGCACACGTATACATCCGTGCGCGCACACGCACACGTATACATCTATGCACACACACGCACACGTATACATCTATGCACACACACACACACGTATACATCTATGCACACACACACACACGTATACATCTATGCACACACACACACACACGTATACATCTATGCACACACACACACACACGTATACATCTATGCACACACACACACACACACGTACATCTATGCACACACACACACACACGTACATCTATGCACACACACACACACACGTACATCTATGCACACACACACACACACGTACATCTATGCACACACACACACATATACATCTATGCACACACACACACATATACATCTATGCACACACACACACATATACATCTATGCACACACACACACATATACATCTATGCACACACACACACATATACATCTATGCACACACACACACATATACATCTATGCACACACACACACATATACATCTATGCACACACACACACATATACATCTATGCACACACACACACATATACATCTATGCACACACACACACATATACATCTATGCACACACACACACATATACATCTATGCACACACACACACATATACATCTATGCACACACACACACACATATACATCTATGCACACACACACACACATATACATCTATGCACACACACACACATATACATCTATGCACACACACACACATATACATCTATGCACACACACACACATATACATCTATGCACACACACACACATATACATCTATGCACACACACACACATATACATCTATGCACACACACACACATATACATCTATGCACACACACACACATATACATCTATGCACACACACACACATATACATCTATGCACACACACACACATATACATCTATGCACACACACACACATATACATCTATGCACACACACACACATATACATCTATGCACACACACACACATATACATCTATGCACACACACACACATATACATCTATGCACACACACACACATATACATCTATGCACACACACACACATATACATCTATGCACACACACACACATATACATCTATGCACACACACACACATATACATCTATGCACACACACACACATATACATCTATGCACACACACACATATACATCTACGCACACACACACACATATACATCTACGCACACACACACACATATACATCTACGCACACACACACACATATACATCTACGCACACACACACACATATACATCTACGCACACACAGACACATATACATCTACGCACACACACACACATATACATCTACGCACACACAGACACATATACATCTACGCACACACAGACACATATACATCTACGCACACACAGACACATATACATCTACGCACACACAGACACATATACATCTACGCACACACAGACACATATACATCTACGCACACACAGACACATATAAATCTACGCACACACAGACATATATACATCTACGCACACACAGACATATATACATCTACGCACACACAGACATATATACATCTACGCACACACAGACATATATACATCTACGCACACACAGACATATATACATCTACGCACACACAGACATATATACATCTACGCACACACAGACATATATACATCTACGCACACACAGACATATATACATCTACGCACACACAGACATATATACATCTACGCACACACAGACATATATACATCTACGCACACACAGACATATATACATCTACGCACACACAGACATATATACATCTACGCACACACAGACATATATACATCTACGCACACACAGACATATATACATCTACGCACACACAGACATATATACATCTACGCACACACAGACATATATACATCTACGCACACACAGACATATATACATCTTTGCACACACAGACATATATACATCTTTGCACACACAGACATATATACATCTTTGCACACACAGACATATATACATCTATGCACACACAGACATATATACATCTATGCACACACAGACATATATACATCTATGCACACACAGACATATATACATCTATGCACACACACATATATATATACATCTATGCACACAGACATATATACACATATATGTACACATATATACATACATCTATGCACACACAGACATATATACACATATATGTACACATATATATATACACGTATGTACACATATATATAATTATATGTACACACATATATACACACACATATATAAGCACATACGTACATACATATATATACACATACACACACACATATATACACATACATACACACATATATATACACATACATACACACATATATATACACATACATACACACACATATATACACATACATACACACACACATATATATATATACATACACATTTATACATATATATTGTTAGCACAAACGCCAATGCTCAAAGTGCTTCAACCACGGTGGATTTGATTATGAACGATGGAAACCAATGGCAAAGTATTCAAAATCACTGAATTATTTATAATTGTTATTTATGATGCACTCCTTCAATTTTGTCAGATCTCAGTTCCATTGCCATACCTTTCCCCAAACTGCTGCATTCGCAGCCACATGCCTGCAAAATCTCAAGGCCTCTGGTTCATCTATTGAATCAGCTTTGCATCAGATTCCTTTCCCCTCGGCTGAGGCTTTTCCTCTATTGTGATCAATGAAGTTGCAATCCTGGATTGGGCCCATCCCATTTCTAGTGCAGCTCTCCTGATTCCTTCTTCCTCCACTTACAATCGTCACATAGTCCCCGATCCTCACCTTCCATCCCAACAGCTTCCTTTCACTACATCAGCATTTGCCATTTTCACTATGTGCAACATGATCCCAAACATTTCGTCCCCTCTCCAATTTCCAGAGGGATCATTCCTCACACCTTGGTCACTTTTCGACCATTTGTATTTACGGCCAATTCTGACATCCTCCCATGCAAAACCAGAAAATATATCACAATCTCTCCTTCCACGCCACTCTCCAGAATTCTAAACACTTCTTCCATTTGTTGCAGTAATTTACATATTCTTCCTCAATTCTATTAGACTGTATATGCTGCTTTCTTCCACAAATGCAGATTATTTGACTGCTTTGCTAAATAAATATCTTCTGACCACAATCGCAACCCTGAGTTATTTCATCTCTGATACTGGCTTTGTTCTAACAAAGCCCAATGCAGTTTCAAAAAAGAAAAGTGCAAGTTTGCGTAATACAATCCCTTTCATAACCACACAACTTAAAAACACTTTACAGCCAATTAAGTACTTTTGCAATGCATCTGCTGTTGCACAATATCTCACCTTGTTTCTAAGCAACCTGTAAACCCTGAATGATAACTTCAGTAACTTTAGTCCTTAACAGCATCTCCACTTTCAAACCTGTGTCAATTATATACAGATGCAACAAGGTTTAAGCAAGTGTGCGGCAAGGAAAGGGGTTAGGGAAGAAGAGCCTGCAGAATCAATCCTTCTTGACAGAAAAACTTGGTAGAAGCTGAATCCAAAAAAGCTCATAAAAAGCAGCTGTGGGCTATGGGCAGGGGAAAATGGACCTGTTAATTCTGAGTATAAAAACATGTTTGTGATTGGAGTTGCTATAAACGAGCAGAAATATGCAGAGAATTAGGAAGAACAACTCAAAGAATCAGTCTCTGGAAAAAAAACTAATAATTTACTTCAATATAGAAAGAGGGGAAGGGAAGGAAAATGGTTAATAATTGATCCAAACCTGCTGTTTTGCTGAAGGGAAGTTAGGAATGTTGGTGCTGCCCTGGAGCTGCAAGGTTGTTTGAATAGTGTTGCTGTAAGCACAGGTGCAGGAATCTGCAGCTCAATGTGTTCCAGATGATGGTGGATAACAGGTAGCTTCAAAATGCCTGAGAGTGATGGAAACAGATTTAATTGTAGTTTTCAAAATGGAATTGGATAAATTGGAGAAAAAAATTACAGGAATGTATAGGAAGAGCTGGGGAGTGGGACTAATTGAATTGTTCTTCAAAAGATCTGAAGATGAACTAAATGGCCTCCTTCTGTACTGTAATATTCCTATGATTCTATTTAGTGGAAACCAAGGGCTCCTGATGTGATTTTTTTTTAATTAATTCATGGGATGCGGACGTCACTGGCTAAGCCAGCATTTATTGCCCATCCCTAATTGCCCTTGAAAAGGTGGTGGTGAGCTGCCATCTTGAATTGCTGCAGTTCATGTGATGCAGGTACACCCACACTGCTGTTAGGGAGGGAGTTCCAGGATTTTGACCCAGTGACAGTGAAGAAACGGCGAAATATTTCCAAGTAAGGATGGTGTGTGGCTTGGAGGGCAACTTCCAGGTGGAGGTGTTCCAATGCATCTGCTGCCCTTGTCCTGCTAGGTGGTAATTCATGGATTTGGAAGCCTCAGTGAGTTCCTGTGTTGCATCTTGTAGACGGTACGCACTGCTGCCACTGTGCATCGGATGGTTGCTCAGCATCAGAAAGAAGGCAAAAAAAAGTGCCGAATTGCATAACACAGAGACCCCCATAATTTGGAAAACGGGAGGGAGGCTCTTGGAAGCATAAAGATCGAGAAGCCTTGACCTGGAGGAATGTAAATGGCAGAAACATTTCCAACTCCTACTGATCAAAAAAACAACTTGGGGGGCAGTGGTTATGACTGGAAATTGCTGAACCTAAAATACACTTTATAGGTTGTTTGAGACCCTGCACAAACTGGTGACTTCCTCATTACAGCAGTGGCTACACTACAGTGATTACAGTGGCTGTAATTCTGGGGCTCGTTAGGTCGTGAAAGATGCTGATCTAGATGCAAAGTATTTATTTCTGGTACCTGTGACGTTAGCTTCAACTGGGCTTGTAACCCCAAGATCAAGAGTTCAAATCTCACAATGGCAAACTATGAAACAACGTAACTTCATCTGAAACAGATGGAAACGTGTTTGTACTCGAAAGAGTTACACCTTCTAGGTTCCTTTTTGCTTGGCCTAAATAGCCAAGTGGTTATGGTACTGGGCTTGTAACCCCCAGATCAAGAGTTCAAATCTCACAACGGCAAACTATGAAACAATGTAACTTCATCTGAAACAGATGGAAACAGGTTTACTCAAAAGAGTATCAAGAGTTCAAATCTCACAATGGCAAACTATGAAACAATGTAACTTCATCTGAAACAGATGGAAACAGGTTTACTCAAAAGAGTATCAAGAGTTCAAATCTCACAATGGCAAACTATGAAACAATGTAACTTCATCTGAATAGGAACAGATGGAAACGTGTTTGTACTCGAAAGAGTTACCCAGACCGCAGTTACAACCCATTGCTCGACCGGGACCATGGAAAGCTGTTGCTGCTCGAGGGCAAAGTCCTCCTTACCTGTTACGGGGCTCCAAAAATTAGACTGGTAACTTAATTGAAGCAAGTTAGCGAACTTTTAAAAAAAAATAAAGATTAAGAAGAAAATAAACCCCCCCCCCCCCAAAAAAAAGAAAGTGCTTAGAACTGGGCCTATGTGAAAGTTTATCGAACCGAATTACACAAGCTCCGGTCACCTGAGTAAGTAGCCGCATGCGCACTCCAGTTTCACGGTACTCCCCGCAGTGCGCGTGCGCGTGCGCATGCTTACGGCCGCCCGCTGGTGGGAAGTTTGAACCATAAATTTCTGCTCTGATCCTTTTCTCACTCGTGC
Source organism: Carcharodon carcharias (assembly GCF_017639515.1). Taxonomy (NCBI): domain Eukaryota; kingdom Metazoa; phylum Chordata; class Chondrichthyes; order Lamniformes; family Lamnidae; genus Carcharodon; species Carcharodon carcharias. Next base: position 127,509,902 of record NC_054479.1, read on the forward strand.
ACGTATTCAGCTTCCCCTTAAAGACATCCATGCTATTCGCCTCTCTGTGGTAGCAAACTCTAACTTCTAACCACTCTGAGCAAAAGGGTTTCTACTGAATTTCCTATCAGATTTATTAGCAACTATCTTTATATTTCCATAACATTCACTGTAACAGGTGTACCTACACCACATGGAGTGCAGCAGTTCAGAAAAAGATATGACCCCTGGTTCTGGACTCACCTGTAAGTAGAAACATCTCTATATCCACACTATCAAATGTCCCTGTCATATTAAAGACCTACTATCAGGTTGCCTCAGTGGTTCCTAGAGAAAAAAAGCAAAGCTTCTTCAATCTTTCCTGATGGACATAAGCTCTCTGTTCTGGGGCTATCCTTTCAAATCTGTTATCTCCCTCTAACCCGCATTGCCATTTAATAAAATAATGGCTGATCCTCAAACTCATCCCACTTTCTTGCCTGATCGCACATTCCTGAATCCTGTAGAAACTGAAAATCTTTCGATCTCAGTCTCGAATATACACAAGAACTGAACATCAACAGCCCTCTGGGTGAGAGTATTTCAAAGAATTCACAATTCTGAAGGAAGAAATTTCCCTCATTTCTGTCGGAATTACCTGGTTCCTTATCCTCAGACAAGGTCTAAACTCTGCTGTAAAGAAAAGCAATCTGTCAGCATTAACCCTGTCAAACCCCCTCAGAAACTTAAATGTTTCAATGAGATCATCTCTCATTCTTCCCACCTCCAGAGAATATAGCCAATTGAACTCAATCTCTCCTCATTGAATAACCTTCTCATTCTAAGAATCAATTCAGTGAACCTATGTTGCATCCCTTTTAAGGTAAGTATATCCTTCCTTAGACACAGGAACAAAAACTACTCCAGAGGTAGTCTCACCAAAGCCATGTACAACTGCACCAAGTTTTCCTTACTCCTGTCACAAATGACATATGACTGTGACAAAGTTAAACTGTCCCTCCTCAGCCTTTTTGACCTGCCTGCAGTCTTTGACACAGATGACCACACTATCTTCCTCCAATACCTCTCTACTGTCATCAAGTGGGATGGGATTGTTCTCACCTGGTTCCATTCTTATCATCAGCCTAACATTGCAATGGCTTCTCTTCCCACTCCCACACCATTACTTCTGTATCCTTGGCCCCTCCAATTTCTCATCTATGTGCTGCCCCTCAGCAACATTATCCAAAAACACTGCGCTTGTTTTCACATGTATGCTGATGACTGCTCCACCTAAATGATCAGACTGCTTGTCCAACATCCAGGACTGGGTGAGCAGAAATTTCTCTCAGTTAAACATTGGGGAGACTGAAGTCATCGTTTTTGGTCCTCACTCAAACTCCATTCCCAAGATATTGACTCCATCCCTCTCCATGCCAACAGTTCAAGACTAAACTAGTCCGTTCATAATCTTGCTATCATATTTGACTCCAGAGTTGAGCTTCTGACCACAAATTCGTGCCATTACTAAGACTGCCTTTTCCATCTCTGTAATATCACCCAACTCCACCCGTTTCAGTTCATCTGCTGGCAAAACTCTCATTCGCGCCTTTGTTCCTCAGACTTGACTGTTCTAGTAAAACCTAATTGTCTCCTACATTCTCCCCTCCATAAGCTACTGGTCTTAACTTGCACCACATTCCATTCACCTGTTGGTTCCTACTTAAGCACCGTCCTGATTTTCAAATTCTTATCCTTATTTTCAAATCCCTCCATGGCCTCGCTCCTCACTATCTTTGTAATTTCCTGCATCCCCACAACCCTCAAAGATATCTGCACTCCTCCAATTCTGGCCTCTTGATGCTCCCTGATTTTAATCATTCTTCAATTGGTGGCCATGCCTTCAGCTGCCTAGACCCTAAGCTCTGGAATTCCCCCCATCTCCATCTCTTAACCTTGCTTTCCTCCTTTAAGATATTCCTTAAATCCTGCCTGTTTGACCAATCTTTTATTCTTCTGACCTAAATACCTTCTTATGTGGCTCAGTGTTGCTGTACCTGCATGTTAACTTTGTGTTTCTTGTACACGGAATAAGACCATAAGAGTGTACCAATTGGGCGGAAATTGACCAAAATGAACTCAGAGAACATGAGCAGAAACAGGACAGAAGCTAAAGAAAGATGCAAATTCAAGGCAAGGGCATTGAGGAACCTTAGTGAACGTGTGGCCTGACGGGCTAGGCAAAGGGAAGGATTTGGCAGAAGCAGCTGATTGGTGGGTCTCAATCTTTGTGACAAAGAAGGCTATGAGTTCCTCACACTTATAGTTGGAGGTGACGGTGGAGGAGACTGGGGAGAGGGGTTTAAGACGACGATTTTGCAGTAGAGAAAAGAACCAGGATGTTATCTTTGCTTCCAGTGTCGCCCACATAGTGATGTAAGAAAATACATGACCCACACCTAGAGGTCAGTCTAGTGTTGGACAGAGCTGTGTTTACAAGCAAGCATGGAGACAGCCCCTAACTTGAACCCCTTACTGTATACATGTACATATTTCTTGTAGTTAATATCTTGTAGTTCATATCAGAACTGAACTGGAAGATTTGAAACTCAAGATTCTAGCTGATTATGTACCCTTGGAAACACATGAGACACTAAAATCGTCAATGAACCAAACTGTTCAAGATCTGAACAGATACATTTTTGAGGTGTCACAGAGGTACAAGAAAGAGACTACAGAGCCGAAGAAAATGGTTGGACATTTGGAAGAAAACTTGGAAAAACGTTACATTTTCAAGAAGATAAATGAAAAGGTGAAAACCAAGAACCTAGAATGGCAAGAGAAATTAAAGAAGTTCCCACAAAAAAGCGTGAGGAGTCTCAAAAACAATTAGCAGAAGCACAATTCAGAATGTAAGTTCGAACGATAGCACAATGGAATTATACTCTGCCTAGGAAAAACTGATCAGTGTAGAGAATCAACTTTCACGTACAAAAGATGCATTTGTTAAGAAAAAACGAGAACTAATGAGAACACTGGGTATTCGCTCACAGGAAGTGGAACACTTGAAAGAGGACTTGAAACGCTTAGAAACAAATTCAACAAAATGGATCTTCAATTAAAACTCGATGAACTTCAAGGATCACAGGTCTCCAGTAAGCATCATGCAAAATGCCAGGAATAGGAGAAGGAATTGCTGATGAATCAGAACAGTTGCTTAAAAGCAAAATTAACAACAAAAACTGATGAACTTCTTGAACTTCGGTCCAGTCTGAACAACGTGAAGGATGAGATGCGCAGTATGGAAGAGCAAATCCAGACTTTAAAAACAGAGAAGGTGAATTCTACATATCAGTTTGAAGACCTAACAAATTAATTGAAAAAGTCTAAGGACAGTCTGTGACCATGGAAGAAAGATTCCAAAAAGAACTGAACGCCCAGGCAAAGCTGTTAAACTTGCATATGAGTTCTGCAGATAACTCTGAAACAAAAACAATTTAATTTACCAGAATTATTGCCGAGCTGAATGAAAAGATTCATAAGCTTGAAAAACAACTGGAAAAGTAGAAGGTAATCAAAAATTTGACTAAAATTGTGAAACAAATGGGAACGGAGGTTTCATTGTTGGAACGTAAACTTCCATATACATTGAGGTAAGCCACACAACAAAAGAGGAAAAACTGCTGTGGAGACGAACAAAGTGTTCATCCACCCTGGAAAAAATGGGATAAATCAACAACTACCTATCACTATAACTGCCAAATCGACAGAGAGCAGTTCAATACTAAGGAATGGAAAAAGAGGATGAAAAGATATCCAGATGCCAGAACAACTACCAAATCAACAGAATTTACATGCAACAACAAAGCCTATCGCTCCTCTGATAGGCGTGTTAATGAGATATGGAAGTGTTATAAGGCCCCTCAGACCATCTGAATCTATGAACTCAGATTTGAAGGGGGAGATGGGGTAGTAATAAAAATGATATTGCATGGGATAAACTAGAATAAAGACTTGGGGGGGGGTGGTGTAGTATAAGGGTCTAGTACATATAGGATTATTTTGTGACTGAGTACAGTACCAGAGATGTAAGAGAACATATGACCCAGACCTAGGGGGCAGTCTAGTCTTGGATAGCTGTGTGTACAAGCAAGTATGGAGACAGCTCCTAGCTTGAACCCTTTACTGTATATATGTACATAGTCCTTGTAGTTAATAATTACATACAGTTAACCTACTTAAGACTACAAAGACTTCATTAGGACCTATCAAATGGTATCCAACACCTTACAACAGTGAGCAGTTTTAGCAGACGAGAGTGGGATTCAATAGGGCCTTACCTGGTCCAGTCAGACCTGGCAGTGCAAGGCTAAACCAGTTGTCCACCATATCCATTCAAGTCTGTGTCCCTTGAACTGAAGGGAGCAGAGATAAGGACTACAGAAGAGGCAATGGCCAGGGTGAGAGAGGATAATTGTTTAAATGGGGACTTGTGCAACAAAGGATGGTGTGAGGGTGTGGATGAGCAGATCGCTAACTGCAAAATGTCATTCTGAAAGCAGGGCCAAAGGCTATAGTGATAAAAACAAAAAAACTGCGGATGCTGGAAATCCAAAACAAAAACAGAATTACCTGGAAAAACTCAGCAGGTCTGGCAGCATCGGCGGAGAAGAAAAGAGTTGACGTTTCGAGTTCTGTCGAAGGGTCATGAGGACTCGAAACGTCAACTCTTTTCTTCTCCGCCGATGCTGCCAGACCTGCTGAGTTTTTCCAGGTAATTCTGTTTTTGTTTCCAAAGGCTATAGTGTTGGGATTTTGAAAGTGCAATCTAAGTGAACTTGGAGAGAGTTTTTTTCCCAGTGATGGACACAGAATGAATTACGCTTTGGAGAGTGAAGTGAAATGTGGTTGGAGAGTGATATAATGATAGAAATGGATAGTGCGAAGCTCCCTATGGAGCAAACCTGAAGAGCCATCTTGAAATCTTCAAAGTACTACCATGGGATCTTTTATGTCCACAGGCTTCGGTTCAGCGTATCATCTGAAGTACAACACCTCAGATTGCAGCATTTCTTCAGTACTACATTGAAATGTCAACCTGGATTACGAGTTCAATTAAAAGCAAAATGCTGTGGATGCCGGAAATCTGAAACAAAAACAGAAAATGCTGGAAAAACTCAGCAGGTCTGACAGCATCTGTGGAGAGAGAAACAGAGTTGACATTTCAAGCCCATATGAAGGGCCTGAAGAGGTCATACGAACTCAAGACGTTAACTCTGTTTCTCTCTCCACAGATGCTATCAGACCTGCTGAGTTTTTCCAGCATTTTCTGTTTTTGTTTGTAAGCTCAATTCTCTGGCGTGAGGCTTGAAACTGTAACCTGCTTTTGCAAGTGCTACCACTGACCCAAGGTGCTCTATTAGGAATGTTCCTTTCTGCCCCAGAAATGGCCACTTTCTTCCATGCCATTTCTCCCTCTGACGTGATGCAGTTCCTTCAGAACCTACAGATTTCAGCAAAACCAAGCTTATGCCTCCCTATCAGAGCACCTGACATTAAGCACTTCTGTGCTCAGGATACTAGTACCCCCACCAACCCCCTAGGCCCAGCCCACTTCCCCACCCTTCCAGTTTAATGAATTAGCACTCCATACAGACAACTGCACTGGGGATGGCCATGCTTTTTGTCAGTCATGGAATCAGCCCTACAACCACTCAAAAATGATTCAGTGATAACTCTGTTCATTCAGCTCCTTCATTCTGTTAGACTAATTTTTCTAAGCCCGTACTCTCAATGACATTATCAACATTTAACCTTCAACAGAATGTTCTAAAAATATTAACAAAAGTGAACAGATGGAACAGTCATGTCAATGGTAACTACAGTCCTTTGATTTAAGATTGTTTTTTTTTAGAGTACACATCTTTAAAAATATTTTTGAGAAATTAATCAGTAAAAATGTTGCAATTTTTGGTGTTTTTGACCTTGCTATTTCTTACCCCACAACCCACCCTTTAATCTTTGCTTTTTCTCTTCCCTTTCCCTGAAGATTTGGCTCATGCTGCTTCTGATTCCACAGCCATCCTTCTAAAACTTTACTTCATTGGCATTCTTCCTGTGTAATGTTGGAGGGTAACTTGTTTGACCATGTATCAAGGTCAAGTCAAGCTTGTCTGCATCCAGCATCCACATATATACACGTAATCAAAGGTAGAAAATCATTCCTACCAAGCTTTGGCACACTGAGATTAATTGTTGCACCCTATTGGCTGAGGTCAGGGAGGTCCACAAATTTTCACTTTGATCTTTTTCATTTTTTTGAGTTTACACTAGAAGTGCTGAAGACAAAATTTAGAAGAGTTATTGAGCTCTGTGGCATGGTTAAACTGAATTTTGAAACACAGATTAAACTAAAGTGCTTTGCCTTAATTAGATTAAATCACATTCCTCACACTGTCAGAGTAAGACCTCCATGACCTGCACGCCCCAATGATGTAATCAGAGCATGCTGTTAAGAGTGCTGTGTAGTGATGTACTTAAGAATGAAGGCGTGCAATAGAAAATATTCCTGAGTCTGCTCAGAGGTGAACTGCATCACTTAGATAGGCCTGAGTGCTCAATTATTAAGGAACTCATAATTGAAATAGAAAAATATCAGTTGAGTTCCTTTATTGGTATATGCTGGCCTGCTTTTCTGATATTTGTTGCACCCAGACACCCAATCCAATGCACCTGGACACAGATTCAGGAAATTCTCCATTGTATTGTTTGTAATGCTTTTTTTACATTTCATTTACTCATTCACTCAGGGGGTGCAGAGGAGATTCACCAGGATGTTGCCTGGGATGAAACATTTAAGTTATGAAGAGAGGTTGGAAAGACTTGGGTTGTTTTCATTGGAGCAGAGAAGACTGAGGGGCAACCTGATTGAGGTGTATAAGATTATGAGGGGCATGGACAGGGTGGATAGGGAGCAGCTGTTCCCCTTAGTTGAAGGGTCAGTCACGAGAGGACATAAGTTCAAGGTAAGGGGCAGGAGGTTTAGGGGGGATGTGAGGAAAAACTTTTTTACCCAGAGGGTGGTGACGGTCTGGAATGCATTGTCTGGGAGGGTGGTGGAGGCGGGTTGCCTCACATCCTTTAAAAAGTACCTGGATGAGGACTTAGCACGTCATAACATTCAAGGCTATGGGCCAAGTGCTGGTAGATGGGATTAAGTAGGTAGGTCAGGTGTTTCTCACATGTTGGTGCAGACCTGATGGGCCGAAGGGCCTCTTCTGCACTGTGATTCACAGGATATGGACACCACTGGCCAAGGCCAGCATTCATTGTCCATCCCTAGTTGCCTTTGAGAAGCTGGTTGTGAACTGCCTTCTTAAACTGATGGTCTGTATGGTGAAGGTACTCCCACAGGACTATTAAATATGGAGTTCCAGGATTTTGATCTAGCGATGAAGGAACAACATATATGCCCAAGTCAGTATGGTGTGTAAATTGGAGGGGAACTTGCAGATAGTGGTGTTCCTATGTGCCTAAAGATCTTGTTCTTCCAGCTGATGGAAATCTCAGGTTTGGGAGATACTGTTGAAGAACCCTTGGTGAGTTGTTGCAGTAAATCTTGTTGATGGTATGTACTGTAGCCATGGTATGCCATAGTTGTATAGCTGAATGTTTAAGGTGGTGGATGAGGTGGATCAAGTGAACTGCTTTATCCTGGATGGTGTTGAGCTTCTTGAGTGTTGTTGGAGCTTCTCTCCTCTAGGCAAGTGGAAAGTATTCCATCACATTTGACTTGTGCCTTGCTGATGGTGGAAAAGCTTTCAGGAGTTAACAGGTGAATCACTCGCCATAGAATACTTACAGTCTCTGACCAGCTCCTGTAGCCACAGTGTGTATGAGACTGATTCAGTTAAATTTGTGGAAACTGGTGACCCACAGGATGTCGATAATCAGGGATTCGGCAATGGTAATGCCATTGAATGTCAAGGAGAGGTGGCTGGACTGTCACTTGGTGGAGATGGTTCAGAAGGGTAGAAAAAGGGATAAGGGTATAAAAAGAGGAATAAAACAATGAATAAAAATAAAAATAAATTTAAAAAAGGAAATTAAAATAATAAATTTAGAAAAAGGGATTTAAAAAGGTGAGGATAGAGGATGGAGTTCATGGTCTGAAGTTGTTGGACACAATGTTCAGTCCGGAAGGCTGTAAATTGTCTAACTGGAAGATGAAGTGCTGTTCCTCCAGTTTGCGCTGAGCTTCACTGGAACATTGCAGCAGGCCAAGGACGGACATGTGGGCATGAGAGCAGGATGGTGTGTTGAAATGGCAAGGGACAGGAAGGCCTGGGTCATGCTTGCAGACAGACCGAACGTGCTCCACAAAGCAGTCACCAAGTCTGCATTTGATTTCCTGCTGCAATGTTCCAGTGAAGCCCAACGCAAATTGGAGGAACAGCACCTCATCTTCCAATTAGGCACTTTACAGCCTTCCAGACTTAACATTGAGTTCAACAACTTCAAGCCATGAACTCTCTCCTCTATCTTCACTGCAGGAGATTGCTGAATGAGGACAGAGGGCTGGGTGCATTGGTTGACTTGCTGGACAGGCTCCTGTTGCTGTCAAGGAACATGGAGGATTCTGGCTCCAACTTGACAGAGGGCATGGCATGGAGCTTTCCCACTTCACAGCCTCTGTTCCATCTCTGTTTTTCTGCATACCCAAAGGCACTGTCACTGCAGCCCCCATACCTGTTGCAGATAGTCTGGAGAGGTCAGCTTTTCCACTGCCATCCTGTATGGATGCAACAACATTCTCTGGGAAATGGACCAAAATATCTGCACTCCAAATTACATTCAGGAACTTCCAATACAAGAAGTTCCATAAATTTTACTTACCTGCAATCAGGGTGCCTGGCCTTTAAATAATGCTATTGCAGGGTTCTTCTTGCTGTTTCACATTATTCCTTTCAGCGGCGAACAACACAGACATTGTCAGGACCTGTCTTGTCCAAATTTGGAATACTGCCATCATATCAGCCAGTTAGGCTGTGTGACAATTCAACATGTTCGGAGCACAAACAGGATGCAGCTACATACACCCATATCAATGAAGAATGCCTCTAGAAAACCAAGAAAGGCCTGCATTATGCTCCTAGAAATGGCACTATGAGAATGCATTTCACAAAAGCTTTGACATAGTAAACTTAGTACAGTAAATCATTGTAATGAAACCTAGCTGCATGATGAATATTCACTTTCTGACATCTAAGATGGCTACAAGTAGGGTTGTCAACTCTGGCTGGGCATATTCCAGGAGACGTTGGTGGAAGCGACATGCGAGAAGCCAGCAGATGACATCAATGCACAGATTAGCTGAGACAAGTGCCCTTTTTTTGTGCTGTATATTTTATATAGTGCAATGCAATACATGTGAGATTAGTAGCTACAAAGGTACAGCAGAAAGCAGCTACTGCACTCTGCTCCATAAAGCTTTTCAGTCAAGCTGCTCACCTGATCTCAAGTCACTTTGACTGTTTCCGTCGACTGTGAACACTTATACAGTGTTACTGATTGAGAGGGAATGAACCTGTCTCTACTAAATTCCACTACTGAGTCTGAACAATTCCTTCTTCCAGTTGCTCACGGCGAATGAAAATCCGCAGCACACCACGGTCCATCCGGTCACCACCAATTCAATCCGACACTAATTAATAATCTTAACAACATTAATTAATTACCATGCCAGCATCTGGCCAGTCTCAGCCAGTCTTTCACAATGTTAGGATGCCTAAAAGTGATGCACAGCCAATTAAGTACCTTTGAATTGTAATTATTTTTGCTATGGAGGAAAAGGCAGCAGGCCAATTTGTGTACAGCAAGGTCCCACATACAGGATTATGACAAATCTCCATATAATCTATTTTAAAATGATGTTAGCCAATGTTTAATGTTGGCCAGGGTACCAGTAGAACTTAACAAAAACAAAAACAGAATTACCTGGAAAAACTCAGCAGGTCTGGCAGCATTGGCGGAGAAGAAAAGAGTTGACGTTTCGAGTCCTCATGTTTAGTTCTGTTGAAGGGTCATGAGGACTGGAAACGTCAACTCTTTTCTTCTCCGCCGATGCTGCCAGACCTGCTGAGTTTTTCCAGGTAATTCTGTTTTTGTTTTTGTTTTGGATTTCCAGCATCCGCAGTTTTTTTGTTTTTATTTTTATACCAGTAGAACTGCACTGCTTTTCTTTGAATAGTGCCATGGGATCTTTTACATCTGTGATCTATGATTCTGTGATCCAACTGATTGACTTGACGGGATCTCAGTTTAACATCATCGAGAAACAGCAGCACCCTTCCTCATTACTCCACTGAAATGTTAGCCTGTATTATGTGCTCAAATCCCTGGAGCAGTACTTCAACCCTTGACTTTCTGACACTAATAGACCACTACCAATGAGCAAAGGCTACCACCATTACATATTCAAAACAATTTGAGGTAAAAATTCATCTATGTTGTTAATTGAAAGTAGGGGTCTCAACTCGTGACTTGCCTGTGCCAGTTCTGTTGGAGGTTGGCAGCACACAAACTTTGAGCATGCTGCCTCCTCATTACCATTATTTCTGCATCCGGCTAGGTGTGACCACATTGCTGGCTGGCTGGCTACATGCACAATAGAAGCCTAAGAGTGTACAAGGCTAGCACATATTCCAGCTACCCTCCAGCTCTTAAAGGTAGTCATTTCTATTAAAAGGATCCTGCACTGTAACAATCAAGTCAAAACAACTGAAGCAAAAAAATTCAAGGTGAAAGAACATGGAGCACCAGCCAATGAGAGGGATCCAAGCTTCACCAATGTCACTGTAGAGGCACTAATAATGGAGGTGGATAGAAAGGGTGAGGGCATATTTCCTTGGTGGGGGCATAAGGCAGGAAACCCCAAAGGCTTTCCTCAAAGGAGTGGGAGCAGGTTGTCAGGGAAGTTGCTGCCCATAATCTGGCCCCCTAGGACCTGGCAGCAGTGCAGAAAGTGTTTATTGACTTTACACGCATGGTCAAAGTCACATCACACCTCAGATCCACCAAACCACCAGCTTTTCATGTTGCTTAATGCACCACACCTCCATCATTCACCCAGCAGGACTCAATTGCACTCAGGACTCATGTCTAACATTCATGTACTCCAACATACTCACACATACCTTCCTGTGATTGCGACTTCACCCACCTCTCGCTGCCTCCACAGACCTCCAAATATTCTGCTTTAACAGGCACATAATCCAGATACAACGTTACAAATCATTGGCATTCTGCTGGCTGCATAATCTAGAACCAGGGCACAAAGTCACAGGATAAGGGAACAGCCATTTTAGTGTGAGATGAGGAGAAATTTCTTCGCTTAAAAGCTCGTGAATCTTTGGAACCCCAGAAGAGTGTGGGTGGTCAGTCACTGAGCATTTTCAAGGCTGAAATTGATAGATTTTAGGACTGTTTGGAAATCAAAGGATATGGTGCTCAGGCTTGAAAGTGGAGTTGAGGCCGAGGATGAGCCATGATGTTATTAAATAATGGAACAGGATTGAGGGGCCTTGTGGCCTACTCCAGGTCCTGTTTATTTTCTTATGTTCTTAGGTAAGACAGACTGTCTCTCCATGGGTGACATCCTCACAATTCTATGTATCATCATTCCATTTGTAATTGAGTCGGATCCCCACATTTTCCCTGCTTTTATGCATTCTCTGAAGGAATTAGGTCCTCAGGGATCATCTTCAAAGATATCCTGCGACACTTGCTGTATGTGCGCTGGCCCTGAAAGACATAAGAAAGGGACATGTCACAATCTTGACAGTCACCATACTCTGTTTTCTCATAGTTCAATCATTGATGAAATAAAGCCAGCATTTGTGTGTCAAAAGATATTTGTAACCTGTCACTGGCTATCAGTATCTATCCCTGTCTTGATATATTTGACTGAGAGGGTGCAAATATGCCGCTTATCTCCAGGGCATCCTTCTCTGTATCTGTGTGCTGTATTTATTTGTGGCGGCGCACTTCCAATCTTTTCCTCTCCCTTGCATTTTGCATCTCTTCTCCTTTAAGGCTTGATGAAACAGACTTGCAAGTGAATGAAGGTGTGGTATTCACTCAAGTAAGGTAATGCATTTGGTGAGAGTGCCTATGAGACACATGCAACACATTACTTAAGGATTGGTCTGCATGTTCACATTAAATGGATAAAAGAAGGTGTGAAGTAGATAGAAAGTTAAGGCTGAATGCTGCTGAATGTTGAATAGGTGTGAAACGTGATGTTTTGAATACTTACCAAGGTGGAGTGAAAGGCAGAGCGAGGGTTAAAGCACAGGATGTTGAGTCAGCAAAAGTACTTACTTCTCCTGACCTGTAGTCATTTGGTAGTACAGAACTTGAGGGCAGAATTTTGCCTGGTGTCTGGTGGGTTCGGCGGGGACGGTCAGAAATCCAACTGCCGCACGAGATCAGGGCCCACCCAGCGTAAAACACAGCTCGTCACTGGCCAGGAGGGGCTAAGCGGGGGCCTATTGGCCACTGGGTCCAAGGGCTGCCTGGCGGCCTGTTTAAAAACAGCCTAAGCAACCCCAGGAAGTCTGCCAAGGAAGGACGTCTGTCAGCCGCTGCAAGGATGGAGTCAGCAAATGCTAGATGAGAGGGTGGGTCCCCCATTTTTCTAACGTGTGCCTTGCTGCCCTCCTGGAGGAGGCGGCTGCCAGAAGGGACACCCTTGTCCCCAGAGATGGGAGGAGGAGGCCACCACACCTCACCAAGAGGGCATGGGAGGAGGTGGCAGCCCCGGTGAACAGCCATGACGTGGTCCAGCCCACCTGATTGCAGTGCCAGAAATGCTTCAAAGACATGCTGCGCTCAGGAAGGGTGAGTGCCATCTTGGCATGGGCCAGTGCATTCAATTGTTTTGGGTTGGCCATTCCCCTCCCCCCATCCCGTGGAGCTCAGGAGTGTTAGAGTGTAAGTGCCAACTGACAATCACACCAGAGATGGCCAAGGGGGTGAGCCCTGGCTGCTATGACTGAGCACCTTGCACCTTGAGGGCCACGACTCGGATGTGCTCCTCAGCTGGGGTTGGCCAGGCTGCAATGGTGCTTCAGGTACAGAGCAGACTAATCAATGCTCCTCTGTCCATTCAGGAGAAGACATCCCATAACAATATTGAGAGGTTGCAGACTGGCAGAGGACTCCCACTCCTCCTCATCTTCTCCCACTATGAGCAGGAGGCCTTGGAGTTCAAGAGGCGCCATGCACCTTGGTCAAGCAGCTGCAGTTAGACGGGGGTGTCAAATGAAGGGAAGAGTGCAGTACACTGAGGTAAGAACTCAGTCTCGTGTAACCATACTAGTACAGTCTCTTCACTGATGTGAGCCTCGAACCTGGAGTCTGGTCATTGAAAGACAAGGGCACAATGATGCAGACTCCATTGTCACACCAGGGTGCCTGGCATGCACAGTGACAGTGTGATGACTTAAACTAATGACATGTCCTTCTTCTCCTTTTTAGGTTCACCAGCAGGCGTTCACTCTCCGGACCCTGAAGAGCCACCCCTGATACCAGAGGACCACCTTGCTTCCCAAACACCTGCATCACTGAAGCAGGCACCAGCGCAGATACCAGCACCTCGATGGGCACTGGCTTTGCGAATAGTATCTCGGTGCACATTGGTGAGGGCACTTCACACTCACTTAAGGTGCAGGCGGATGCAGAGAATGCCCAGGGCGCCGGCAGTCAGAAGACTGCTGGAGACCAAGACGATGCTCAGTCGAAAGCTGATGATGGATCTCTGGAGTTGTCCATTAGGCAGCAGATGCTGGGCATCCAGCAGGGTGTGCGGGAGGATCTGGCAGAGATCCAAGAGGGTATGCATGCCATGTTCTCCATTGCAGAGGAGTCCCTACAGAGAGTGAGCACTGTGTTGACCCTTATGGCTGAGTGCAATGCTTCCTCCATAGAGAAAGTGGTGACTCTCATGGAGAGGCTGCTCCAGTGACAGAATCAGTAGTTCCTGGGGTTTCACTTGGACCTGCAAGTCCTTACACAGACACTGACCTCAGCTGGTCAGTGTCCATGTGTGAGATGGATGGGACCTCTAGTATCCCAGCTGGGCACCCGTCCATCAGTGGTGAACAGGGAGGTCCAGAGTGAACTCACATTGGCGCATAAGCTGCTTGTCGTCTCTGCGGGCTCCTCTCAGGGCGCTCCAGACAATGGCAGCAGCTCCTCTGCCGTTCTGCCAGTGACCATTGCATCTGATGAGGCTGTGGCAACTGGGGAGATGCCAACCATGGCACTGGCCGCTCCCTCTCCAGCAAGGCAAGCACGGGTTCCACTGGCCAGAGGATGACTGCCAAGGTCATCAAGGCCAACGGGACAGCAGAGTCAACTGGCTGTCTCCAATGCTGGTACCAGCGAGGGAGGAGTACCTAGACGTAGCACCCGTAAAACATAAATTTAAAGCACCTTAAGCACAAAAGGGGACTAGTCACGGGTAATCTTTTATTCCCCCATTTTGTTTTTTTAATCGTGTGACTACCAACACCGGTTTCTTTCTGTTCAAGACTATGTACAATATACAGTTAAATTTGCTTTTGTGTTATTGGCCTGAGTATGCTTCATTTATTTTGTAGGTGCAGAGTAGGCCAGTATGTAATGCTGGATGTGGGTGGCTTGAACCTTTATTGCACAGGCACTGAGTGTATCTTAGGGGCCAAAGAAAGGGTCATTTCTGTGATCCATGATGGAGGCGGCAGCACTGGCATGAGGTGGTAGTTTTTATTTGGCAACCTAGCTGAAGGAGTGTTGGATCAAGGTGTCCCTGCCTCCTTGGAGGTTACTGAGATCTGGTTCCATGCCCTCAGCATTCTCCTCACCATGCTCCTCTTCTGACTCACCACTGGATTCATCCTCTGTGGCCTGAGCAGCTGCGTCAACATCCTCTTCCTCCAGTGGGTCCCCCCCTTGCCTGTGCCAGATTGTGGAGAGCACAGCTTGCAACCACCATCAGTGACACCTGCTCTGGGGATATTGCGGTGCGCCCCCTGAACAATCCAGGCATCGGAAGGACATCTTGAGAAGACCTATGGTTATCTCTACCACAGCCCTTGTGAGGCCATGGCTCCTGTTGTACCGCTGCTCCGCCTCTGTTCTTGGGTGGCGGAGAGGCATCATGAGCCACCTTTTCAAAGGAAAGCCCTCGTCACCCAAAAGCCGTCCATTCATTAGCGCTGGAGCACTCAGCCTTAGCACCTGGGAGTGTCTGAGGATGTACGCATTATGGGAGCTGCCAGGAGACCTTGCACAGACTTGCAGAATCTGCATCCTGTGGTGACACACTATCTGCATGGTCATGGAGTGGAATCCCTTCCTGTTGACGAAGGCACCCAGCTGACCCGACGGCGCCTTGGTGGCCACATGTGTGCAGTTGATTGCACCCTGGACCTGGGCGAAGCCAGCAATCGCGGCTTGCTCAGCCTGGGTGGCCTCGTCTGTACGGAAATGAAGGAAAGTCAACACCCGCCTGAACAGTGCTTCTATCGCCAGCTTGACACAGCTATGGAGAGCTGATTGGGAGACTCCACACAGATCCCCCACTGACCCCTGGAAAGAGCAGAGGCATAGAAGTTGAGGGCCACTGTGACCTTCAGAGCCACTGGCCTGGGGTGTCCACCCACACAGTTGGAGCTGATCTCAGGCCTAATCATCTGGCAAATGAAGGTCATGGTGTCCCTTGAGACGTGGAGCCACCTACGGCATTGCACCTCTGACATATTGAGATATATGCATCGCCACCTGTAAACCCTGGCAGTAGGATAGTGGCATCTTCTGTGGCCCCTTCCGCCTTGGACTTCCTGCTGGCCCTGCACCCCTTGTGCCCGCGCCTCTCATCCCACAGGTCTCTCCCCTGGAAGCTGCATTGGGACAACTGGCCTCCTCTCCCTTCTGCCCCTCTGTTCCTCCTCAGAGGAGGTTCCCTCCAGCGGAGACCACAATCCCCATTACCAGGGTAAGGGAATGCTGTTTGATACCTGGAAGAGTCCACATAGTCTGAATCCTCAGAGGGCCTGGAAGACACCAATGAATCCAGAAAGGAAGGCTGGAAATGCTAAGAGTGAAGCCCCGATCAGAGAATAAGCTGCCAAGTCTCAATAAGCCACCAGCAGCGAGTTATCTCCAAAGCTCCTCAATACTCATATTGACAATTCTGCAGACCCTTCTTATCCTGCCCGTGGATGAGGTTTTGCAAATTGTAGCCTGCATATATCTCAATATGTCAGAGGTACAATGCCGAAGGCAGCTCCACCTCTCAAGGGAGACCATGACCTTCACTTGTCCGTTTTGCCCATGCGACGAGCGAAAACCCGCACAGGCAACATTAGATCACCATCAATTGGGTTGTCAAGTGCCTTAACTGACCTGTTAATTAATGGTGGGCATGGCTCCAACTCCCGCGCACACCCGTCAAGCGAAGTATCACATGAGTGCGCAATGATGTCAGGACACTCACCTGATGTCACCATGCATCGCTTTACACTCAAACGGGTCGGACATGTGCCCACCCGCTCAGCGAAAAGTTCTGCCCTGAGTTTTTTTTAAGGATGTGGACATCGCTGGCAGGGCCAGCATTTATTGCCCATCCCTAATTGCCCTTGAGAAGGTAGTAATGAGCTACCTTCTTGAACCCCTGCAGTCTCTGTGGTGTAGGTACACCCACAGTGCTGTTAGGGAGGGAGTTCCAGGATTTTGACCCAACGGCAGTGAAGGAACGGCGATATATTTCTAAATCAAGATGGTGAGTGGCTTGGAGGGGAATTTCCAAGTGCTGGTGTTCCCATGTATCTGCTGCCCTTGTCCTTCTGGATGGTAGGGGTATTGCTGAAAAAAAGAGGCAATTTTGTTGAAACTTTTCATCTTGCACTCTTCAGGGCAATTCACAAGAAAATACCAATGTCTGGGGGAACAACATACGTAAACTGTATGAAAAGAGAGTGCTGGTTGGTTGGTAAGTGGACTTTGATTGGTAGAGGTGTTGCCACAGAGAATGCACCAGTTGATGGTGACTGACAGTTTACCACCAAGCATCGTTTGACATTTAAACCAGGCAGCTTGACTCTGATTGGTCAAGACTTTGCCCTGGGGAATGAGCCAGCGAAAGGCTGTCACTTACTTTGGTTAGCTGAAACAAGCGCAATGTTCGTACATGTTCTTTCTGTCTGCAAAAAACAGGGCCTTGTATATTATTATATGTAACTCCCAGCACACAGAAATGCACCATGTTGTGAGCCCAACAAATAACCTTAAATTGGTTATCAGCGTAATTCTTAGCACACTGAGGATTATTTAGCAAATGTTGTCCAATCGCAGAATCACATCTAATGTTGGACACTGTTTTGAGTTTTGCAAGCACGGCTTGTTGGTTATATTCTGTACTTTGCCTGTTACGAACAGCAGAAGGTACATGTTGTTTGATATGATCTGCCAGTCTTTTGGATGAACAGCTACGTACCTAGCATCATACTGGCACTGAAGTGCATACACCACATTACTGATTTGTATGATAGGCAAAACACCTTTCTGGCTTGATGGCAGCATATTGTTAGTGGAGCAGTCAAATTAACTCCCTTTTCTTGATGTACTAGTTGAGAAATCTGCCAGAGGGCTCTCTACCATGGTCTACGCAAGCCTACCTTTATTGGTCAATACACGCGTTGGGACTCTTAAAGTCCCATGGGCCACAAGATTGGCCTTATCAGCAACCTTGTAAATAGGACCCACACCATTTGCTACCATGCAAGCTTGATGCTGAAATAGGACGCATCAAAGACATCCTGCAGCATAATGGCTACCCCGATCAGATCATTTCATGCTGTATATCACGCAAACTCATGAACGAGCCCAAGGCCATCGGTTTCAGCACTGAAAAATGCCCAGTCCACCTCTGATTGCCTGGAAGAGAAAAGTGCCTCAAAAATCTGAGCCTCAGGGGAAGCTAGCTATTTCACACTGCTACTGTGCAAGTAGCAAGACACTAACATGCTGCCATCAAGCCAAAAAGACATTCTGCCTATCACACAAATGAGTAATGTGGTGTGTGAATTTCAGTGTCAGTGAGATGCTAGGTATGTAGGTCGTACATCCTAAAGACTGGCAGATCATATCAAACAGCATGTCCCTTGTGCTGTTCACAACGGGCAAGGTACAGACCATAGCCAACCAGCCCATACTTGCAAAACTTAAAGCAGTGTCCAAACATCAGATGTGATTCCGCAATTGGACAACACTTCCTAAATAATTCTCAGTGTGTTTAATATTATGCTGGAAACCAATTTAAGATTGTCAGTCGGGCTTGCAGTGTGGCGCATTTGCAGGTACTGGAAGCTACATATATTAATAAACAGGGCCCCGTTCTTTGCAGACAGGAAGAACATGTATTCTCATCGTGCATGTTTCAGCTATACAAATTAAGTGATAGTCCATTCACTGGTTCATTCCTCAGGGCAATGTCTTGACCAATCAGTGGCAAGCTGGTTTAAATTTCAAACAATGCTTAGCAGTTAACTGTCAGTCACCATCAACTGGTGCATTCTCCATGGCCATGCCTCTACCAAACAGAGTTCACTTACCAACTAATCAGCGCTGTCTTTTCATACAGTATAAATATGATGTTCCCCCAGACAATGGTATTTTCTTGTGAATTATCCTGATGAGTGCAAGATGAAAAGCTTCGACAAAAGAAGTCTCTATTTTCAGCAATTTCCTAACCTAGTTAGGTCATTAAACCACTTTCTAGATTATATCTATGACCTGGTCACAACACTCCTGGTGCTCACCTCTCAGCTAGCTCCAATCATACTTTCTTGGTGAGAGCAAGGGGTTTTTTTTCTTCCATTGCTGGGGTAAAGTATGTCTTTCCTACTCCTCCTCTTGACTACATCCAGCAGTAATTCCAGTGAGGTATCAATAAATCTGGGTGCTGCTCTTGTTCTATGTCCAACTTCTATCCCGAACATTTCTAATTTATATTGATGTGTACTCCCTTTATATACAGTTGAGATTGCATCCTAAGAGAGGACAGCAGATTCCTATTGCATACGGCCACTGTCACTATCCTGGGACAGCTCCTCAGCAATCCTGATGATATGTCAGAGAATAGATGCTGGAACGTTGTTATGCTCTAGAATTCATTTTCAACAATGGTTCCTCAGAGCTACAATGGCAACATTTTGAGCTTCCAAGGCAGCAGCCTGAGTTTTCATGGAAATGTTTGTGCTCCAATAGAAGTTGTGATATCAGTCATCAAATACTGCATTGTAAGGAAACGGTTAACAGACTAGTTATAAGTTCAAGAGCATTATTTGTTATGTGGAAACCAATTGTACGATACATTAGTTAATTGCAGTGATACTGCTGAATTGAATGGAACAATTTGAATTAAAATAGAACAGTTAATCATAGCAAACTGATCATAGCCATACAGGTAATCACAGTGGGAAAGGAAGAAGCCCTTATATAGCTAAGCCAATGGAAGACAACTTGGGAATGCACCAACAAAACAACAGCCAATCAACCAACAGAGTGTCGTGCATGAGCTCTTTCAAAAGCTGTATTCTGCATACAAAACCCTTGAAAAAGTTCCACATGAAATTCATGAAACAGCAGTCTTAAATGATGAAGATAAACATAGTAATAGTTGAGCTTTCTCAGGATAAATACCTGATTAATACTTTCTTTGCCAGGAGTGCATTTTTGAAAGTATTTTGCTCAGAAATGATGACCAGGATGACCAACTCTCAGGGGAAAAATTTAAGGGACACTGTAGCATGGGGGACTGTACGATTGGGCAGGGGTTGTAGGTAAATCAGTGAGAGGTGGGTGGGGGTGGGGGCGGGTGGGGTGGGGGTGTGGGGTGAAGGTTCCCAGTCAATCTGTCAGATCAACAGCCAGGGATAGTGAAACGCGCAGATGTGTACTATGCATGGGCAAAACTTAAAGGGCTGGAAAATGGGCAAAACAGCATCCTGGCATGATATAACCTGGGATATGGGAAAACCATCTTAATTAAGAGATGACTGTGTAAAATCCAGGATGGTTGCTCACCCTGCTGAAGACAATGATGGCTCCTCTACGAAGTGTAGCCAGAGCAAGGTCCAAGGCTGGCTCAGCTGTACAGAGGGTCAAGAATATTTGGAAAGCAATATCAATAGGGGATTCTATCAATATCAATAGGGGAACAGACAGACGTTTTTGTGGCCGCAGACATGAATCCAGGATGCACTTACATGCATGAGCACCTAATTTAGACCTTGTTGTTTTCACTTTTACTCTAACTGCACCTAATACCTTATAATTTCTTATTCTAGTGTTATCTGTCTCTCCCAATACTTGACCTACATTGTTTTTCCTCCCTAATGAATCCAGGATAGTATATTGCCTCCCTGGCTCTTAGGTCAATGTTGTCACTAAGCAACTGCAGCACACTCTGAGGTTGTGGTACATATTGGAACCAATGATCTAGGTAGAAAAAGGGATGAGGTCCTCGAGGCAGATTTTAGGAGCTAGGAAGGAGACGAGCAAGCAGGATGTCAAATAATCTCCAGATTACTCCCAGTTCCAGATGCTACCGAGTATAGAAATAGAAGGATAGAACAGATGAATGTGGGCTTAGGTTTCTGGGACATTGGGACTGGTTCTGCAGGAGGTGGGAGCTATTCAGGTTGGATGGTTTGCACCTCAGCACAGCCAGGACTAATGTCCAAGCTGGGTGGTTTGCTAATGCTATTAGGAAGGGTTTAAACTAACTTGGGTACCAGGATGAGAACGTTAGAGAGGAAAAAGAAGATGCTCCAAGTATTCAGAGAGATACATAGCATTAGAGTAAGACATAATCATGTTATAGCATGGCCAATGGTAAATGCTGAGCTGCTCAAATCCCAGAGGGAAACTTGAAACAACTGCCACAAATGTTATGCAATTTGTATAAATTTTGAAATGCATGTTTTGCATTCAGTAGTAATAAGACCACCGAGTCTTATAGGTTTCTTACAAAACTAAATCAAACTTTTATTAATAGAAGAAATTATTTTAAGTACACACATAGATCTACATATTACCACTATGATAACTTCTAAATCCCCTAGTTAATCTAACTCCCAGTTACACTTTTGTTAAGGCAACAGTAATTTTAAAAGATTTTAAAAATATAGATTTTAAAAGACCCAAGCAAAGAAACATGATACCCTGAACAATCCTATTCAAAATGAGTTTTCTTAACTTCAGTTCTTTGTAGACAGCAGCTTAAGGCGTAGATGCTAAAGGCTTTTTCACACTTGTTTTAGATCTTAGAATTCCTACCCTTACACATAGCCTTTGCTCCTTTATACATATTTTCCCCTTTGAATGTAAATCCCCATGTTTCACTATGTCTTTATCTTTACCTTTCTAATAATAAAAATCTCTCATAGTACCAATTTTGGGAAAAATAAACACACTGTTTCTTAACTTCCCCTGGCTAGGTGTAATATTTCGCTCCCGCTTTTGAATTCAATTTAATCTGGTTTGTTTAAAAATGCAAATGTTCTCTTTGTTTACCTATGTTTACCTACCTAACATTTCAAACCTAGCTTATCTTCTGTTACAACAAAGCCTTCAGACCAGCTGCCTTTAATTCAATTAAGTCACACATACATGCACATACATAGACATAGGCACAGACCCCACTATTACTCTTCTTTACAATACATTTCAATAACATTATAACAATTATTATATCTTCCTGACAGTAAGGTATTAGGTGGAGTCAGAGTGGGGAATGCAACAAGGTTTAAATTAAGTTTTATTTAACTTTTAAGTTGCACTTAAACAGGATTGGGCCCGATGGCCTCACAGGGGGTTTTACTGGTGTGGTTGGCAAGGGTTTAAGCTAAATTGGCAGGAAAATGGGCACTAGCATATTGAAGTAGAAAAGAGGAATAAGGTGCATAAAGGGGTGAGAGTGCTAAATAGTACTTGAGAAGGAAGTAGTGCCATATTAAATAGGAGCAAACCAAGAGGGTCTACAAGATATAAAAGACATGTTTAGAATGATTGTATGTAACTGCACAAAGTGTTTTGAATAAGATCCTGTTTAAATGCAACCATCCCTTTTGAATAGGTGCTTCCTGCCCAAAAATGGTCCCAATGTCCCTAGAAGTCTTCCCTTGTGTACCATGCCTCAAGTCATGCCTGGAACATCCCTACCATCCTATTTCTATCCTTGCTAGCATGTGGCACTGGGAATAATCCAAAGATTACTACCTTCAAAGTACTACCTTTTAATTTCATTCCTAACTCCTAAACATCTGATCTAAGACCTCAATACCTGCTCTCTATTTGTTGTTGGTATCGACATGTACCACAATTTCTGGCTCAATCTATTCCCCTGCATAATATTCTGCACGCTCTCCAAAAATAACCATGATGTAGCAACAGAAACATAGTTTAAAAATGGTGAGGACTGGGTGCTTAATATTCAAGGATACAAAAGGATAGGGAAGGGAAAAGGGGGCGTGGGGTGGCAATACAAATTAGGGAAGACACTATAGTGTTAAAAGGAGTGGATGTCCTTAAGGGAGACAAAGACAGAATCCATTCAGTTAGAAATGAGAAGCAAAAAGGATATGACTAGGGATTTTAGAGGCCTCCAATTGGTGAGGGAGAGAAGCATTCTGTAGGAAAATCACAGAGATGCATATGAACTATGGAGTGGGGTTACTGGGGAACTTTAATTACCTAAATATTGGTGAGGATAATGTAAAGGCTGAGGAGGGGGAGGGATTTCTGGGGAGCGATGGTGTAGTGGTATTGCTGCTGGACTAGTAATCCAGAGACCCAGGGTAATACTCTGGGGACCCGGGTTTGAATCCTGATACGGCAGATGGTAGAATTTGAATTCAATAAAAATCTGGAATTATAAGTCTAATGATGACCATGAAACCATTGTCGATGGTTATAAAAACCCATCTGGTTCATTAATGCCTATTGTATGAAGGAAATGGTCAAGCCTACATGTGATTCCAGACCCACATGTGGTTGACTTGTAAACACCCTCTGAAATAGCCTAGAAAGCCAAGCAGTTGTATCAAACCGTTACAAGATCTCAAAAAAGAAATGCAACTGGCATCGACCTAGGCACTGGAAACGACAATGGCGAAGTCAGCTCTGTCTTCACTGCAAAGTCCTCCTTACTAACATCTGGGGTCTAATGCCAAAATTGGGAGAGCTCTCTCCTGACATAGTCATCCTCACAGAATTATAGCTTACAGATAATGTCCCAGACATCACCATCACCATCCCTGGGTATGTCCTGTCCCACCGGCAGGGCAGGCCCAGCAGAGGTGGCAGCACAGTGGTGTACAGTTGGGAGGGAGTTGCCCTGGAAGTACTCAACATCAACTCCAGTCCCCATGAAGTCAAACAAGGAAAGGCAAGGAAACCTCCTGCTGATCACCATGTACCGCCCTCCCTCTGTTGATGAATCAGTACTCCAAGTTGAACACCAGTTGGAGGAAGCACTGAAGGTGGGAAGAGCAGAGAATGTACTCTGGGTGGGAGACTTCAATGTCCATCACCAAGACTGGCTCAGTAGCATCGCTACTGACCGAGCTGGTGAACTTCTAAAAGACATATCTGGTAGACTAGGTCTGCGGCAGGTATTGAGGGAACCAACAAGAGGGAAAAACATACTTGACCTCATCCTCACCAACCTGCCTGCCGCAGATGCAACTGTCCATGACAGTATCAGTAGGAGTGACCACCGCACAGTTGTTGCGGAGACGAAGTCTGGCCTTCACATTGAAGATACCCTCCATCATGTTGTGTGGTAAATGAGGTAGATTTCGAACAAATCTAGCAGCTCAAAACTAGGCACCCATGAGGCGCTGTGGGCCACCAACAGCAGCAGAATTGTACTCGAACCCAATCTGTAACCTCATGGCCCGGCATATCCCCCACTCTACCATTACCATCAAGACAGGGGATCAACCCTAGTTCAATAAAGAGTACATGAGGGCATGCCACGAACAGCACCACCATACCAAAAATGAGGTGTCACCCTGCTGAAGATATAACACAGGACTACTTATATGCCAAAAAGCAGAAGCAACAAGTGATAGACAGAGCTAAGCGATCCCACAACCAACGGACCAGATCTAAGATCTGCAGTCTTGCCACATCTAGTCATGAATGATGGGAGACAATTTAACAACTCCCTGGAGGAGGAGGTTCCACAAATATTCCCATCCTCAAATGATGGGGAATCCCACATCAGTGCAAAAGCTAAGACTGGAGCATTTGCTACAATCTTCAGCCAGAAATGCCAAGTGGATTATCCATCTCGGCCTCCTCAGGAGGTCCCCAGCATTAAAGGTGCCAGTCTTCAGCCAATTTGATTCACTCCTCATGATATCAAGAAACGGCTTAAGGCATTGGATACTGTAAAGGCTATGGGCCCTGACAATATTCTGGCAATAGTACTGAAGACATGCTCCAGAACTTGCTGTGCCCCTGGCCAAGCTGTTCCAGTACAGCTACAACACTGGCATCTACCCTGGCTATGCAGAACATTGCCCAGGTATGTCCTGTACACAAAATGCAGGACAAATCCAACCCAGCCAGTCACCACCCTATCAGTCTACTCTAGGTCATCAGTAAAATAATGGAAGAGGTCATCAACAGTGCAATCAAGCAGCTCTTGCTTAGCAATGACCTGCTCACTGATGTGCACTTTGGGTTCAGCCACTTAGGTCCTGACCTCATTACATCATTGATTCAAATACAGACGAAAGAGCTGAACTCCCGAGGTGAGGTGAGAGTGACTGCCCTTGACATCAAGGCCACACTTGACTGAGTGAGGCACCCAAGCAAAACTGAAGTCAATAGGAATCAGAGGGAAAACTCTCCTCTGGTTTGAGCCATACCTAGCACAAAGGAAGTTGGTTGTGATTGTTGGAGGTCATTCATCTCAGCTACAGGACATCACTGCAGGAGTTCCTCAGGATAGTGTCCTAGGCCCAAACCACCTTTAGCTGCTTCATTAATGACCTTCCATCATAAGATCAGAAGTGGGGATGTTCACTGATGATTGCACAATGTTCAGCATCATTCGCAACTCCTCAGATACTGAAGCAGTTCATTTCCAAATGTAGCAAGACCTGGACATGCTTGGGCTGACAAGTAGCAAGTAACATTCACACCACACAAGTGTCAGGCAATGACCATCTCCAACAACAAATAATCTAACCCCATCACCCCTTGACATTCAATGGCATTGCCATCACTGAATCCCCAACTATCAACATCCCCGGGGTTACCATTGACCAGAAACTGAACTGGACTAGCCATATAAATACTGTGGCTACAAGAGCAGGTCAGAGGTTAGGAATCATGTGATGAGTAACTCACCTCCTGACTCCCCAAAGCTTGTCCACCATCTACAAGGCACAAGTCAGGAGTGTGATGGAATACTCCCCACTTGCCTGGATGAGTGCAGCTCCCACAACACTCAAGAAGCTTGACGCCGTCCGGGACAAAGCAGCCCACTTGATTGGCACCATATCCACACTCCCTCCACCACCAATGCATAGTAGCAGCAGTGTGTATCATCTACAAGATGCACTGCAGGAATTCACCAAGGCTCCTTCCACAGCACCTTCCAAATCCAAAACTGCTACCATCTAGGAGGACAAGGACAGCAGATAGATGGGAACACCACCATCTGGAAGTTCCCCTCTAAGTCATTCACCATCGTGACTTGGAAACATGTCACCATTCCTTCACTGTCATTGTGTCCAAATACTGCAACTCCCTTCCTAACAGCACTGTGAATGTACCTACACCACATGGACCACAGCGGTTCAAGAAGTCAGCTCACCACCACCTTCGCAAGGGCAACTAGGGATGGGCAATAAATGCTGGCCCAGCCAGCGAAGCCCACGTCCCGTGAATTAATTTAAAGAAAAAGAACTTCCTTGACAAGTATGTTCTTGGTCCAGTAGAAAGGAGGCATTTCTGCACCTGGTGCTGGGTATTGAGGTGGAACATGTGTCTTTGGCAGAACGCTTGGGTAAGAGTGATCATCATATCATTTAGATCAGTAATGGAAAAGAACAAGGAACAATCTAAAGTAGAAGTTACAAATTGAAACTTCAAGACAATGAGAAGGGATCTAACCACAGTAGAATGGAACCAAAGATTAGCCGGGAAAACAGTAACAGAACTATGGAAGAAATGTTTCAGGTATGGGCTAGATGCATTCCAACAAGGGCGAATGGTAAGGGAACCAAAGTCAGGGCTCCATGGATAATGAGGGAGATAGAGAAAATGATGAAACAAAAAAGAGGATGTTATAATTCAGAGTAAAGGAAGCAACCCTTTATGCCCTTTTCTCAAATACTGAATTGATTTTTCCTTGACACATGCTAATGTATGAACAGCAATATCAAAGTGCAGTAAGATTGCCATTACACTCTGGATAGACGCATAGTCTCCATGTAATCACTTCCTGGTTGCGCCAGTAAATGCAACATGTACGTGTATGGTCCTTCCACCAGTCCCATTCTTCGGTGAGAGTCCATCCGCATGATGGTTCCAAGCCTCCTCTGGCTGACTATCTCTAAATCTCTGTCCATGGTTCTTGGTCTAGTCTTGTTTCGGCATTAGCTACATCTGGGTCTCTGGGAGGCACTTATCTTTTAGTTCCCACACAGCAGGTTGTATGTTTTCACACTTCACTAGATTTCTGCTAGTTTATTTTTGACCACTTGACCTCTTTTGCACATTTTGGGCAAATAAAACATTGGTCAATGAAAGCTCAAATCAGTTTCCTTCATGTCACTTTTCAGCTGCTTTTACTAAGAGTGTATCATAAACAAAAAAATAAGATTCAGTATAAAGAAGTGTACAGTAAAGCATAGCATTTAAGTTAGTTTTCATTGATTAGCAAGAAAAAATGATGTGGGATCCTAGGATTCTTAAAGGGTGCATGATGCATGTCAGGTGAATTCTTCAAGCAAGAACCAGGCCAAATGTAATAAACTGAGAAAGTAAGTGAAGAGGAAAATAAGACTGTCAAAGAGAGTTTATGAAAATATAATGTCAATTAACATAAAAGGGAACCCAAAAATCTTCTACCACCATACAAATAATAAGTAGGTAGTAAGAGGTGGATGGGTGCTACGGGGGACAAAAGGGTGATATATGCTTAGAGGTGCAGGGCAAGGCTAGAATACTTAATGAGTACACATATCAGTGTTTACTAAGGAAGAGGATGTTGACAAAATATTGGAAGAAGTGGAGATTGTAGAGGTAATGGATGGGGGTGAAAATTGAGAGACAGACTGGAAAGGCTGGCTATCCTTAGAGTGGATAAATTGCCTGGTCCGGATGGCTTGCATAGAAACATAGAAACTAGGAGCAGGTGTAGGCCATTTGGCCCTTCAAACCTGCTCTGCCATTCAATATGATCATGACTGATCCTCTATCTAAACACCATATTGCTGCTTTCTCTCCATACCCCTTGATGCCCCTAAATCCAAATATTTATCAATTTCTTTCTTGAATATACTCAAGTGACCCTGCCTCCACAGCCTTCTGTGGTAGAGAATTCCACAGGTTGACCACCCTCTGAGTGAAGAAATTTTTCCTCATCTCAGTCCTAAATGGCCTGCCCTGTATCCTGAGACTGTGGCCCCTGGTTCTGGACTCCCCAACCAGGGAAACATCCTCCCTGCATCCAGTCTGTCTAGCCCTGTTAGAATTTTATATGTTTCAATCAGATCCCCTCTCATTCTTCTAAACTCTAGTGAACACAGGCCCAGTCGAACCAATCACTCCTCACAGTCCTGTCATCCCCACTATCAGCCTAGTGAACCTTCACTGCACTCCCTCTATGGCAAGCATATCCTTTCTTAGGTAGGGAGACCAAGACTGAACGCAATATTCCAGGTGTGGTCTCACCAAGGCCCTGTATAACTGCGGTAAGACATCACTACTTCTGAACTCAAATCCTCTTGCAATGAAAGCCAACATACCATTTGCCTTCCTAATTGCTTGCTGCATCTACTTATTTACTTTCATTGACTGGTGTACAAGAACACCCAGATCCCTTTGTATATCCACATTTCCCAATATATCACCTTTTAAATAATACTTTGCCTGTTTTTCACACCGAAATGTATAACTTCACATTTATCCACGTTATACTGCATCTGCCATGTGTTTGCCCACACATACAACTTGTCTAAACCACCCTGAAGCCTCCTTGTATCCTCCTCACAACCCTGCCCAGTTTTGTGTCTTCAGCAAACTTGGAAATATTTCATTTGGTTCCCTCATCCAAGTCATTTATATATATATTGTGAATAGCTGGGGCCCAAGCATCAATCCCTGTGTTACACCAGTAGTCACCGCCTGCCACCCAGAAAAAGACCCATTTATTCCCACTGTCTGTTTCCGGTCTGTCAACCAATTCTCAATTTATACCAGTATATTACCCCCAAACCCATGTGTTTTAATTTTGCCCACTGGCCTCTTATGTGGGACTTTATCAAAAGCTTTCTTGAAATCCAAATACACCACATCCACTGGTTCTCCCTCATCTATGCTACTAGTTACATCCTCAAAAAACTCCAGTAGATTAGTTAAGCAAGATTTCCCTTTCATAAACCCATGCTGACTTTGTCTAATCCCATTAATGCTTTCCAAGTATTCTGTTACCACATCTTTTATAATAGACTCTAGCATTTTCCCCACTACTGATGTTAGGCTAACTGGTCTGTAATTCTCTGTTTTTTTTTTCTCTCTCCTTTTTTAAATAGTAGGGTTACATTTGCCACCTTCCAATCTGTAGGAACTGCTCCAGAACCCATAGCATTTTAGAAGATGACCACCAATGCATCCAATATTTCCAGGGCCACTTCCTTTAGTGCTCTGGGATGTAGATTACGGGGCCCTGGGAATTTTTCAGCCTTTAACTCCATTAATTTCTCTAGCTCCATTTTTTTGCTAATAATGATTTTCTTTAATTCCTCCCTCTCACTAGACCTTTGGTTCCCTAACATTCCTGGGAAATTATTTGTGTCCTCTTTTGTGAAGACAGAACCAAAATATGTGTTCTTCTTCTGCCCATTTCTTGGTTCACCATTATAACTTCCTCCGTTTCTGACTTCTGTCTTCGCTAATCTTTTTCTCTTCACATATTTATAGAAACTTTTACAGTCAGTTTTTTTATGTTCCTTGCAAGTTTACTCTCATATTCCATTTTCCACTTCTTGATCAATTTTTTTGTCCACTTTTGCTGAATTCTAAACTGCTCCCAATCCTCAAGCTTGCTGCCTTTTCTGGCAATTTTGTATGTCTCCTCTTTGAATCTAATACCATTCTTAATTTCTTTTGTAAGCCATAGTTGAACCACCTTTCCTGTTTTACATTCCAGGTTGCTAAAGGAAGTGGGAATAGAGATAGTGGAAGGGTTTGCCACATAATCTTCTAATCTTCCTTAGGGGAATATGATGGAGGATTGGAGAGTGGCAAATGTGACAATTTTATTCAACAAGGAACATTTTTAGTAACTACAAGCTGCTCAGTTTAACATTAGTGGTGGGTAAGGTTTTAGAAACAATAATAAGGAAATAAAGTCAACAGGACTTGGGGAAGTTTTGAGTTCATTAAGGATAGATTTGTAAAGGCTGATCATTGTGGACTAATCTAATTGAATTTTTGATGAAGTAACAGAGAAGGTTGATGATGAGAAAACAATAGTTGTTGTCTATATGGATTTTAAGAAATAATTTGACAAAGTGCCACATAAAAGATTGGTTAGCAAAATTGAGGCTAATGGAATGGGAGGGTCAGTACCAGTTTGGATTTTGAAAATTGTCTTAAGGCAGAAAACAATGAGTCATGGTAAAATGTTGTTTTTCAGACTGAAGGATGGTAGTTAAGATTCATCACCGGGACCATTGCTTTTATGAGATTTGAAAGACATATACAAGACTATGATAGACTTAAATAAAGTAAACAAGGAAAGCTGCTTCTGTTAGCTGATGGTACAAAGACTAGGGGACACAGTTTTATGATTTTGTGCAAGAGATGCAGGAGGAATGTGAGAAAGAACCTTTTTACACAGAGAGGTAGCGACCTGAAGACTTGTGGAAGCAGAGATGATGATTATTTCAAAAGGAAATTGGATGAGTACTTGAGGGAAATAAACTTGTAGGGCTGTGGGGATAGAATGGGGAAATATAGCTGATTGGATAGCTATGCAGACAGCTGGCATGGATTTGATGAGTTGAATGGGTTCGTGTGTCATAATGACACTATGACCCTAAGAACTTCTGACTACCTATGTGTGAACAGGGGAAGACAAAAATTGAAACAAAGCCAATGGAAAGAAGTTGAGAAATACATTCAAGATGCTGCTATAAATCTTCCAAAGGAACTATTCAACCCACTTCCATCAACAGTGCTGTCCATAGCTGCCATTTATTTGAGTGGGTGGATGAATCAACACTGTAATGCTCTAACTGGGTGCATTGTATATGGGTTGATGGGTTAATTGGCATTATATTGGCTTAAATGCTCAAGAGATTGTGTACATGAGCAAATAGACTATATGTAAGTCAAACCACAAATTGGTAGGCATAAAGCCCCAAATCGCCAGCATTAAGTGATGTGATTAACTATTATATTTGCATTTAACAAGCTGCACAAAAATGTGGCTGCTTTTTATGCAGTTTGCTCAAAAAACGTTGCTTCAGCTTAGTTACACTACACTAAAAGCTTCTTTAGAAGGCTCAGACCTTGTGCTATAATAACGATCAAAATCCAAGGCAGTGACACAGTGATCTGGTGTTTAATTATAATATAAAAATCTCACGTACGCAACTCTTCAGGCAGTCATTTCGCACATAAATCAGCGGTCTAGCAGCACTTGCACCGAATGTCATGTCCATGTGCTTTCACCCATTGCTCCATATTCTTTTATACTTAAGGTAGCACGTTATCTCATGATTTACCGGAAATAGACTGAGCTGGGCTGGGGTTGTTGAGGCTTTCACATGATGCAGTCAGTTTGGCTGCTAATCTCTGATAAGTAACTTCACTTATGTGTGACATGATGACATTATTCTGCCTTTCCATACAGGTGTTGTTACCGCTTACAGGCACGTGATCTAATGATAATAGTTTAATCAAAGTTTGAAAATCAAAATTGGATGGACATTAAATTTGAAGTTAGAACTGTAAATAACCATAAAATGTGACACAGTTATAGTGAATGATAACATTGCAAGAAATAATGAGTCAATTGTCTTTAATTTAATTAGGTTAATTTACATGACATGAATTTGAGTTAGACATGATTTATTCCTCTGCTGAGTTTTTGGTATCACAATTTTACAAACAAGGAGAGGAGTATTTTAGTTTTACCTAAACCAGCCGTATCTAAATATATTTCCATATACCTGTATATAATATTTTTACTGCTGTTTAAATTAACTTCCACCTGATTTTATTGCCATTTTAAAAAATTCGTTGTGCAGCATGCCAAAACCTTTCACTGTATCTGTTCCGATAAATGCAACTAAAATCTGTGGGAAACAGATTTAAACTTTTCAAAACCAGCATTGTACACTCCACATCAGAAATTTGGTAGTTTACGCAAGATAAACTATTCGATTCAGATATTTAAATCACTTGTTGCATGTGCCGTTCGTGAGCTGGCTGTCGATGTTCCCCGATTTAGTTTTCATAAACTACCATTCCGGGCTTTGTATCCCTGATATAGTATTTGCTGTTTGTATCATTATAATGCACTTTTAGGAAAATGCCATAATATTTTGTTAATAAGGTGGGTACAGATAATAACACTTTTCGTTCTATGCTGTCTTATGTTATTATAATGGATCTATTTTGTGAGCAGATCCGCTTATTTGACACACATCGGTTATATTTCGAGTCCAGTGTTGTTCTTATGTCGCACACAATCGGGTAATTTGTAACCATCCCTGTTCCTTTTGTAACTCCTTAACACATCGTACTAAATTCCTCGGTTTATTTTTTAACACCTATAGGAGCATGTTTAAAATTATACCCCAACAAGGTTGAAAATGCGATATGAGATATTTAGTAATAGACACATCCGACACATTAATGTCAACGCATAACATATCTTCTGTTGGAACAAAGGAATTAAATGAGTTAACCACTCCAATGAAGATAGCAGAGACGTTTCACACATTCACGTTCATTGCTAATAATGCACAGTGGGATTTTAACCCTTGTAAATACATTGTGTTACTTTTTCAAGCTGGACAACGGATTTACCAAGAGTCATACGGACTCTCATTATCTGTCTTCCCCTCCACAGATGCTGTCAGACCTGCTGAGTTTTTCCAGCAATTTTTGTTTTTGTTTCAGATTTCCAGCATCCGCAGTACTTTGCTTTTATCTACGGATTAACCAGGATTTACAGCAGCCTGAAACTCTTTCTGTCACAAAAGGAGATTTGATTGCGTTAAATTGTTTCTACTCAGTATCTGATCGGCAAAGATTCGAAGCATGGTGGGCTTTCCAAAATGATGACCGACCTCCTCTCAAGATCGTCGCTAACTTATCGACGGATGTACTCAAAGTGACTCATTCTCGAACTTTTGCAATACATAACTCCAGTCAGAAAGCATTCACTTTAAGGATTACTGATGTTCAAGTCGGTGACACTGGAGTCTAACGCCGTGAGATGTTTCCGACCGCGCCTCCACCACTTGCTAAAGTGATGGGGAAAAGGAACGATGCTGAAAGCAACTGGTAATTGTTTAATAACGTTATAAATTACATTTCTTGGCAATATTATTTGGAAAATTCGTGCAAACTTCAGCAGCAATGAATTTTGTACTGTCGGGTGTCAAGTCATAGAGATGTGAGAGATTTGATCGTTAGTCTGTGACGAGGTAGCTAGCATGGTAGTAGAAGTGCTACATTTGACCTCAGTGCCCCAGGGCTTGGAAGGTTCCCACTCTTGGTCATTATCGAGTTTTCTAGATGGAAGTGTATCTAAATGACATTGGTGGAGTACAGAATTCGGGTCTCCATGACAGCACAGCTTCGTGACTTTCACTTCCAAGAGTCGCAGATGAAGAAAATTCATTCACAGGTGAGATGCTGGAGGGAACCTTTGTCGCTGTAACCCAGCAAAGAGTCACTTTTCAGGAGCGGTGAAATGAAGAAAATGGGTGAGAAAAGGAGGCAAGAAAGAAATTAAGAAAAATAAACATAATTGTAGCTGTCACATCAAGGGTACAAACTAGCAAACTATTGTACCTTTCTGCCTCATTAATGCACCAGTTTGTCACTCAATATTTGGGATTGGGGGCTATTGTGTTCACCAATATTTGTGATAACAATACTGGAATATTGAGAACCAATATCAGCATCAAATCATGATATATAGAATAAAATTCCCTCTGCCCCACCCACAAAATGGATTGTACTTTCTCAATGAGCTAACTTTAAAAGAGTTGATAGAAATGAAACAGTGAAGAAAACTGAGATAGTGCCAACATTGTTTTACCATTACTAACCAAAGTGCATAATTTTTCTCCCAGGCTTAAAATATTGGAGTAATTGAAGCAAAGGTCACTTGACTTCTACATTGAAACATTTAGCATTCCTCTACTTAAGCTAATGAAATAAGTTTGGTTATTCTAAAAATCCATCATAATAATACTGATCTTGTTCTCAACCCTTGCTTTGCTAAAGGCAGATATGAGGTACCTGTTGCTTCTGCAATCTTTTGACAATCATTTACAAATTGGCAATTCTCTCTCGAATTTCACCTCACCTTTAATGATTCTCTTTTTATTTTTATTTTACTTGTAAAATATTTCAGTCTCCATTTTGACAAGTTTTGACAGTTTTTGCTCATAATTCTTCTTGGCGCATTATACATATAGTACTTACAGTAATTAAATTACTTATTTCTTCACCTTATTAGTTGACTCTAACAATTTTCTAGAGTCAGCAAACACTGGAAACGCTAAGCAGATCAGGAACAGCATTGGTCAAAGAAGTGACAAGTTAACGTTTCAAGCATATCTCTTCATCAAATTTCCTGCATCTGCAGACTTTTTTTTTACTTTTCTGGAGTCAGTTTGGTAAGTTAATTTCCTTTGCAGAACATTGAAAACAGGTCACACAGCAATAATTTATACAAGTGATCTACTTTATAAAGATGACTCATGGAATTTCATAATTATCCATAAAAATGAAATATCATTTGCATTAAGACATCCCAAGTTCTGAACTCAAGGAGATGCTGGAACCCCACAGTTACCGGACCCTGGAGGAACACGTGCATCACATGCTGGGTGGATTTTCGTAGACATGGCTCCACTGCAAAGCAGCTCACGGAAGGTGGAATGTCACCATTGATGAGTTTGGGAATGGGTGAGGTTTGGGAGGGTGGGAACGATGGTGTTGGGGGTATGAGGTTTGGAGGGGAGGAAACAATGGTGTTGGAGTGGGTGAGGTTCAGAAGGCGGAAACGATGGTGTTGGGGGTGAGGTTGGGAGGGGAGGGAGTATGGGGGAAGAAGGTGTAATGGGGAGAATGAGGCAACTGAGGAGGTAGCTGTAGGGGGGAGGAAAGTGTAAGGGAAGGAGTTCGGAGGGGGGCAGGACTTCGGGGGGAGGAAGGAGTTCTGAGGGGTGCAGGACTTCGAGGGGAGGATAGAGTTCGGAAGGTGGAAGTGGTCAGAGGGAGGAGGGAGTTCAGAGGGGGGAAGGAGTCGAGGGAGAAGAAGAAGTCCTGAGGGAGGAGGGTGTTTGGAGGGGTTGAAGGAGTCTGGGGAGAGGGCAGAGTTCGGAGAGGGGAAGGTGTGCAGGGGGATGGACTCCGGGAGGAGGGGGGAGTTCAGAGGGGAAAAGGAGTCTGGGGGGAGGATGAAGTCGGGGAGGGAAGGAAGGAGTTTGGAGAGAGGAAGGGGGGAATATGGGGGGGAGAAAGGAATAAGGGTGGAGGAAGGATTGAAGGTGGAAGAAGGAATGAAGGTAGAGAAAGGAATGAGGGTGGAGGAGGGAGTAAGGGGGGGATGTCCAGGTGAACATGCAAAGGAGAGGCCTGTGGATTTGATGACTGCTTCCTGGGAAGTGAACTGCAGGTGGGGGTGGTAGGAGGGTATGGTGAGTATGAGAGAGGGCAGAGTGAACCGGTAGGGTGAGAGTGAGGGTGCAACGGCAGTGTAGAGGGGACGGTGAGGGTGGTTGGTGGACACTCAGAGGCAGACACGGACCCTGGGGGTAGGAAGGAGAAGGTTAAGGAGGTCAATGTGGATGGGGGTGGGGTTCTCAAAAAGAAAGGATACATGCACATTCACCTGGACATCCCTGAAAGAAAAGGGTTCAGGTTGGTAGGTGACAGTGAGGAGGTGGAAGATAATGCCAGGGGGAACAACAGTGATGGGGGGAAAGGACATGTAACTGGGGGAGGGGAAAGGATGGGGGAGCTAAAAAGATACTTTACAACCACCATGCTTCTGAAATCGAAAGTGAGAGGATCCTTGTGTTGGGTGGACACAGTTGCTGTATGGGAAGTGATCATTCGACCTCAGCTGGAATATTGTGTATGGTTCTGGGCATTACATTATAGGAAGGATGTGAACACATTGCAGAGTGCAGAAGATATTTACAAGAATGGTTACAGGGATGAGAACATAAGAAACAGGTGTAGGAGTAGGCCATTCGGCCCCTCAAGCCTGTCCCGCCATTCAATAAGATCATGGCTGATCTGCCCCAGGCCTCAACTCCTCTTTTGTGCCAGCTCCTCATAACCCTCAACTCCCTGATATTTCAAAAATATTTATTTAAATACTTTCAGTGATCTAGCCTCCACAGCTCTCTGGGGTAGAAAATTTCAGACATTTACTACCTTCTGATGTGTGATGGGTTTGTGAGTTGAGAGTGACCTACCCTGATGGAATGGATGAGACATTCATCCTCTTCATTCATTGGATGGCTGCCCTCTTTTGCAGAGCGTTGGTGCTAACCACTGTTGCCCACCACCTCCCATGCTGGATTGGTGACCTTGCTGGTCTTCGCCCAGAGCGAGGGTGGAGGACTTCATGTGGGCATCCAGTAGGCACTCAAGGGAGGCATTTCTAAATCTGGGGAAGCCTGTTTCCTCCCTTTGGCAACCATCAGTTCCCAGCAGCTTCCTATCCCTTGAAGAGAGTTAACTCTGTGCCTGAGCGGCCTTTAAATATGTCGCCTGATTCACTGAAGACCTGAGGTGATGGTGGGTCTGGGCGGGCAAATTATAGACTGCCCTGCTAGTGACCTGGCGAGTTTCCTGGGAATGCTTAATTAATGAGGTGGGAATGGGACTACATGGCCTGAAAAGCCGCCATGGCAGCCAGTAGGTAAAGCATCCTTTTTCCCGCCCACTACCGCACTTAGTACAAATCTGGATTGATTCCGCCCTGTGTCTCTGCTAATAAAGGAAGGTATCCCATATGCCTTTTACCCACCTTATCTACCTTCAGGGATCCGTGGACTTGCAGCCCAAACTTGCTCTATTCCTCTACACTTCTCAGTATCCCACCATTTGTTGTGTATTCCCTTGCTTATTTGCCCTCCATAATGCTTTACCTCACATTTCCCTGTTTTTAGTTTCCTTTGCCACTTTCCTGCCTACCTGACCAGTCCATGATGTTTTCCTGCAGTCTACAGTTTTCTTCTTCACTTTCAACCACATGACTAATTTTTATATAATCTGCTAAGTTCTTAATCATGTCCCTTATATTTAAATCTAAATAATTGATATACCATGAAGAACAAGGGCTCCTAGACAGACACAGTCTCCTGGCATTACCTTAGCATGAAAGAAGCCGCATGTTATTGAAGTTTCCACTTTTATTTTGAGTAATACTAATTTCCTGATCAAAAACAGAATTACCTGGAAAAACTCAGCAGGTCTGGCAGCATCGGCGGAGAAGAAAAGAGTTGACGTTTCGAGTCCTCATGACCCTTCGACAGAACTTGAGTTCGAGTCCAAGAAAGAGTTGAAATATAAGCTGGTTTAAGGTGTGTATGTGGGGGGCAGAGAGAGAGAGAGAGAGAGAGAGAGAGAAGTGGAGGGGGGGTGTGGTTGTAGGGACAAACAAGCAGTGATAGAAGCAGATCATCAAAAGATGTCAACAACAATAGAACAAAAGAACACATAGGTGTTAAAGTTGGTGATATTATCTAAACGAATGTGCTAATTAAGAATGGATGGTAGGGCACTCAAGGTATAGCTCTAGTGGGGGTGGGGAGAGCATAAAAGATTTTAAAATATTTAAAAATAATGGAAATAGGTGGGAAAAGAAAAATCTATATAATTTACTGGAAAAAAAAGGAAGGGGGAAACAGAAAGGGGGTGGGGATGGGGGAGGGAGCTCACGACCTAAAGTTGTTGAATTCAATATTCAGTCCGGAAGGCCTAGTCGGAAGATGAGGTGTTGTTCCTCCAGTTTGCGTTGGGCTTCACTGGAACAATGCAGCAAGCCAAGGACAGACATGTGGGCAAGAGAGCAGGGTGGAGTGTTAAAATGGCAAGCGACAGGGAGGTTTGGGTCATTCTTGCGGACAGACCGCAGGTGTTCTGCAAAGCAGTCGCCCAGTTTACGTTTGGTCTCTCCAATGTAGAGGAGACCACATTGGGAGCAACAAATGCAGTAGACTAAGTTGAGGGAAATGCAAGTGAAATGCTGCTTCACTTGAAAGGAGTGTTTGGGCCCTTGGACGGTGAGGAGAGAGGAAGTGAAGGGGCAGGTGTTGCATCTTTTGCATGGGCATGGGGTGGTGCCATAGGAGGGGGTTGAGGAGTAGGGGGTGATGGAGGACTGGACCAGGGTGTCCACCCTGTTGGACATCAGGATGGGAGAACAGATGGGAGGGGATCTGATTACAGATAAGCTTGTAAGCAGAGAAATCGAAAATAAAATTAAGAATGGAGCTAATATATGAGACATAAAACTAAAATATTATAGGAATTAAGATGCCTTGCTTCAATTGTATAGAAATTTGGTTAGACCACACCTGGAGTATTCTGTACAGTTTTGGTGCCCTTACCTAAAGATATACTTGCCATTGAAGGAGTGCAGTGGAGGTTCATCAGACTATTTCCAGGAATGGTGGGACTGATCTCTGAAGAGAGATTGAGGAGACTGGGTATGTATTCTCTGGAGTTCAGAAGAATGAAAGGTGATCTCATTGAAACTTACAAAATTCTTAAGGGGCTAGACAAGGTAGATGCAGAAAGGACATTTCCCCTGGCTGGAGGGTCTAGGACCAGGGGACACAGTGTCAGACTAAGGGGCAAGCCATTTAGGACTGAGGTGAGGAGGAATTTCTTCACTCAGAGGGTAGTGAATCTTTGGAATTCTCTACTCCAAAGGGCTATGGATGTTCAGTCACTGAGTATGTTCAAAACAGAAATCAATGGATTCCTAGATACTAATGACATCAAGGGATATGGGATTAGCACCGAAAAATGGTGTAGAGGTAGACAATCAGCCGTGACCTAATTGAATAGTGAAGCAGACTTGAGGGGCTAAATTAACTACCCCCACTCTTATGTTCCTCTCCCAGCCTGCCTTTGTTAAAACCACGTAGGATGCAGATTGGGGTTACATTTACACGGTTTCTATTTTAACCCACCCTTGACTAAAATTACCCCATGTTCTAAAGAAGTCATATTCGGCTTGAAATGTTAACTCTGTTTCTTTCTCCACATATGCACAGAACTTTCTGTTTTTATTTCAGATTTCCAGCATATGTGGTGTTTTGCTTTTATATATAAATTCCCCTCATTATCTCTTTAACTGCACCTTAATATATAAACTATTTAAACAGCTTACACAGCTTGACTAGGAATCAGTGCCAGCATCACATCAACTAATAGTTAACCATTATTGCATTCTTGTTGGTGACATCTTTTGATGATCTGCTTCTATCACTGCTTGTTTGTCCCTACAACCACACCAACCCCCTCCACTTCTCTCTCTCTGTCTCTCTCCGCCCCCGCCCCCCACACACCTTAAACCAGTTTATATTTCAACTCGTTCTTGGACTCGAACTCAAGTTCTGTTGAAGGGTCATGAGGACTCGAAACGTCAACTCTTTTCTTCTCCGCCGATGCTGCCAGACCTGCTGAGTTTTTCCAGGTAATTCTGTTTTTGTATTGCATTCTTGCTGTTTTATATGCTACGTGACAACAATGTATTTGGTGCATGTCTGTAGAAGGAAATCTGAGCTAAATGGAACCTCCAAATGCAGGAAACGCAGCAGGCAGGGTGACCAAATAGGGAGCCAAAATTTCGATTTCACAGCAGTGGATTGAGATGCTGAGATTAAGTCAGCGGTGTGTTTGCGCGCGTCATGCTTCACGCCAGCCTGTGTCTGGGTCATACTTGTAATACATTTGCGTGCCAAGAATACTCATTAGCATGATACATTTTATAATTACATCCTACTTTCAAGATAAAGCCACCGGGCCCACAAGAACCTCGTAGCACCTAGTTCACATTCGTTTACAGGTGGCATACACCAGTTGGCTTTGTACAGTTTCTGTAATTTCAGCAGTTTTCTTTGCTGAACTCTGTGGCACATGGGAGGGTAACAGGAGCATGCCAGGTTGCATGGAGGCTCAGAACCAGAAAGGGTCAGGGCATCGATTGAAAGAGGGAAGGACCTAGCGCCACGAGTGTGATGGGTGGAGTTCTGATTGTGGACAATAGAAGGAGTTGAAAATCTCACTGCTCGTCACTTCTATGGGTAAAATTCAAGGACATACATGTTTTCGTCACATTGTCTTGCCTTATTCACGCTGTTCAATTGCTAAAATACCAATGGGTCTCATACACTTAATACTCATGAAACCTCAGGAGGAGATAATGAGACAAAGAAGGGTTCTTGCCCGTCAGCAACATCGGGCAGAATTTTCCCGTTGGTGTGCAGGGGTGGGACCCGTATGCTGATGCGCGTTGATGTCGGGCGAGCGCCCTGACATCACCACGCGCCATCGTGATATTTAAGTTGGGCAGGCGTGCGAAGATATCCGATGCCCACCCACCATTAATTAACCGGCCACTTAAGGCCCTTGAGGAGCCAACTGACAGCAATTTTTCGCTGCCCATGCAATCTTTGGGTCGGTGCACGGACGCAACAGGCAGGCGGGTAGGACACATTTGTATAAACCTCATCCAAGGGTGAGATAAGAGGGCTCAATGGAGTGGCAAGTGTGTTCTGTCAAATATTGATTTTTCAAAGTTACTCATACTTCCTGTGTGATCTGCAATACTTCAAAACGCATACCAGCTGCTTGGTCCGGACTCACAACCTTCAGGTCAGCAGTCTGCAGTGAAGAATCTTTTTTGGGCCTGCAGGTTTCAGGAAGCCTACCCTTAGCCTGGGAATGGGAGATGAACTCTCCACTGGAGGCACCTCCTCCAAGGAGGAAGGGAGGGCTAGAAGGGGGTGGAGGTCAGGAGTGCACATTCAGCCTCCAGGTGAACCACCTTTGGGAGGACAGGCACAGGCACAAGGGGTGCAGGGCCAAGAGGTAGTCCAAGGCGGAAGGTGCGGCAGAAGATGCCTCTATCCTGCTGCCAGGGTATACATATGGACCTCCAGGACAAGCTTGGGTTGCAGGCTCCATACTCGATACCTGACTGCAAAATCTGTCTGGATAGGAACATTAATTGAGGACCTTGTTAATAGAGCTGAATGTCCCACAAATCACTCATAACATTATTGGTAACCATTCACCTGCAGAAGAAAAGAGGCACCCTCAGCCATGGTGACATGTCTGAATTTAATATTATAACAAAAGAAACTTAAGAAAACAAAATGACAAGGTGTTAAAAATAACACCAACTCACAAAGACATAATTGCAAAAGTACCAAAAGTGGTATGCTAAGGTGCCTTATGTTTACGTTTTTGGGTGCTATGTCTTGGTGCTGCCCCCTCACTTAGGGTGACATCTGAGCCAGCTTGGTCACTCTGCTGTCCTGTTGGCCTCGATGACCTTGGCGATCGTCCTCTGGCCTGTGGAGCCTGTGCTGGCCCTGCCTGGGAGAGAGCTGCCAGTTCCACAGCTGGCATCTCCCCAGTCGTCGCAGCCTCATCACATGCAACGGTCACTGACAGAGAGGCAGAGGAGCTGCCACCCTCATCCAGAGTGCCCTGAGAGGAGCCCGCAGAGGCGAAAGGCAGCTGCTGCGCCGACATGAGGTCACTTCGGATTTCCCTGCTCACTGTGGATGGATGGGCACTGAGCTGGAAAACTTGGTGGCCAAACCATCTCCCACACTGGCACTGACCAGCTGAGGTCAATGCCAATGTGAGGGCTTGCTGGTCCAAGCGCATCCCCAGGAAGTTCTCCTGGAGGAGCCTCTCCACGAGAGTCGCCTCTCTATACATGGAGGACGCATGGCACTCAGCCATGAGGTTCATTGCATCGATGATGGTCCACATAGACTCCTCCACCATGGACACCAAGCCAAGCAAAGCCTCATGTATCTCCACCGGTTGCTCCCACACACCCTGTCACATTTCTTGCATTTGCTGTACCATGGACGGCTCCAGAGGCATATCATCATCCACCAACTGAGCATGCTCCTGGTCTCTTGCAGTCCTCCAACTGCTGGCACCATGGGCACTCTCCGTCTCTGCCAACTCCTCCAGCGATTGTGAAGTGCCCTCACCACGGTGCCCCAGGACACTAGCCAATGTTCTAATTCCCACCGAGGTGCTAGTATCTGCATTGGTACCTGGCTGGCAAAGATGGTGTGACACTGGTGAGTCCAAGACTTCAGGGCCCTCAGGTGTGAGAGGGGCCCATGCTGCTCCTCCTCTCAGCCCTGCTCTGCTGATGCTGAAAGGAAGAACAAGGACATTGGATCAGTTAATGTGGAGACAATGTCAATGTGCATCCCTGGCGGCCGGATCATTATGCACTTATCCTTCCATTGGTAATGGTCAAGCCATGTTGCAAACTTCAATCATTCAACATTCAGCACTACCATGGCTGTTGGGAGAACAATGGTGACCTCACTGCTGGGCAAACATACCTGCCTTTGGCACCCCAGACTCATCGACACTGGTGGACCTGGGCGCATGGTGTCGCTCCAGATCTAGGGCCTCCTGCTTGAAGCGGCTGGGAATCGCCAACTGGGCCAGCCCTCTGCCAGTCCTCACCCGCTCGGCAGCTTTATGTGCATTCATCTCCTGAGAAGGAGAGAAGAGCATTGATTAGTGTTACTTGTACCTGGAATCTCTTCGCGGACAGCCCACCGCAGCCAGAGTGGGACATTGCAGGGCTCCAGTGC
Organism: Carcharodon carcharias; assembly: GCF_017639515.1. Taxonomy (NCBI): domain Eukaryota; kingdom Metazoa; phylum Chordata; class Chondrichthyes; order Lamniformes; family Lamnidae; genus Carcharodon; species Carcharodon carcharias. The sequence goes on from NC_054479.1 coordinate 127,552,291, forward strand.
CTCCTCACCCCACTGCTGCTGAACACTCCCACAAAGATACTAGGCCTGTTCCCCCACCACACCACCCCCCCCAACTCCCCCTTGGCCAAATGCTGCCGACGTCACATTAGGCACCACACGGTCTAACCTTCCATAACAAGGAGGCACAAGCACGTGGAGCGCAGATGGCAGCAGATCAATCGGTGTCACGCCACCTTGAAGCTCCCCTCCCAGCATGTCAGCACCCTGACTTTGACATGTCCTGGAATTCCAGCACTGCATCTAGGTGCAGCTCCTCCAGGTTGGCCCCAAAACAGTAATGTGGGTCTCAGTGTACCACGTGCTGTGGGGGGCAGAACCCATCTCATCACCACCCTCTCAGGGTGACCTCGGCATGGGCAATATCTGCTGGCCCACCCAGCGAAGGACACATGTTGTCAATGATTCAATGCAGTCACTAAACTCAGACTTGGAGTGGAGTGGTGGGGGGGTGGGGACAGGGGATAAAGCCCACCTGCTGGGTTAAGTGACCAATGCCAACATGTTACTCACCCTTCCTGAGTGCAACAGGTCATTGAAGCGCTTGCGACACTGGATCCAGGTGCGTCGCACCATATCGTGGGAGCTCATGATCTTCACCACTTCCTCCCAGTCACACTTGGTCCTGTCAGGGGGCCTCCTCCTCCCGTCCTGGGGCACGAGGACCTCCCGCCGTGCTGCCACATTCTCGAGGAGCGCAGCAAGGCAATCGTCAGAGAAACGAGGGGCACAGTGCCTCCCTGCCCTACCCTCCTGTCTGGCCTGCCCAACAGCAGCGCCCTGGGGAAGCCCTTCCGCTAGCCATGTTTCACGGTCTTTGAAAGGCTGCAGGAGCTTTTTAAAACATTGGACCCAGCGGTCATTGCAGTCCTGCCACCGCCCGCCCACTGCCGCTATCCTCGGGAGCCATGATTCACGCTGGCCGGGCCTTAATTGGCCTGCCCATGTAAAATGGTGGCATGGACCTGATCATGGATGGCGATCGGGTCTGCGCCTGCACCCACTCTGCTCACTTGCCCAACAGGCAGAAAACTCTACCCATAGGCTGCAGTGTCAGCCACAAACTGTCCCAGAGGGGGGTGTTGGTCAGGACGCAGCAAATCCAGTGGAGGCATCGCAGAAGATGGGCACTGGCATCTGGCAGCAAAGTTGCAGCCTCTGAGGACCCTGGAAGACGTCAGGGATCTGAGACCTACTGAGAATATAGGAGTCATAGACACTCCTTGGGAATCATGTGCAGACCTATAGGATGCATTTGTGGTGGTCGCCCATCAGCTGAATATTCAGCAAGTGGAAGCCCTTGCGGTTGTCGTAGTTGACTCCTTGTTACCACAGAGATCTAAGCGCCACGTGAGTGCAATCAATGTCACCCTGCACCTGTGGAAAACCTGAGATCTGCGCAAATCCCAGTGCTCTTGCTTTCTGGCTTTCTTGATCTTGGGTGAAATGCACAAAGTTGTGTGACTGCAAATATGGCATCCGTGACCTCATGGATGCACTTGTGTTTTAAGGCTTACGAGATCCCACAGAGTTAAGATCCCTTAAAGGAGCCACTGGCATAAAAATTGAGCACCGCAGTCATTTTAATGGCCACTGGCAGTGGGTGCCCTTCAATTTCTCATGGCGGAAAATCCTGCAGCAGATGGCAAATTTCATTGACCAGTTCCCTGGACATGTGCAGTCTTCAGCGACATTGGTCCTTGGTCATCTGCATGAATGACAAGTGCTGTCTGTAGATCCTGGGTCTAGCTAGGCGCTGATGTGAGACAGCTCACTGTGGCTCTTCAGCGGTGCACACAGGAGCCCCACCCACCCCTTCTTCTTGAGGATGTTGCTCCTGCCTCTGCCCAGCCAGTTGCCTCCATTGCCCTGTCCACAGTCTGACTCTGGCAAAGGGGGATCCACTGGAGGAAAAGGATCTAACCCTAACCCTCCCCCCTCCCCTCCCTTCCCCTCCCCTCTCTCCTGCAGCAGCTAGTGTTGCTCTGTTTTCTCCCATCCCTTGACCAGACCAAGTGGGATACCTAGCAAGGTGCCCATGACCAAAGCACATCCTTTCTCCTGGTGACTCCTATGAGGTGGAGTAGCACAGCATTTAATCTTTTTAGGTGAAGTCCTCAGAGAATTTCCAGAATGATTGTTCTCAATTGTTGAAGTCTTAACAAACCTTATTTATTCCCAAACAGCTGGAGAGAGCATTAGAAAACAGCTCGCTATCAAAATACCCTACAGATTCATTAATGAGCGCTCACAGGCATTTTGAATGGTTAAAACCCCCTTAATCATTACAGAATCAGAATCACAGAATCAGACAGTGCAGAAGAGGCCCTTCGGCCCATCAAGTCTGCACCAACATGTAAGAAACACCTGACCTACCTACCTAACCCCATTTACCAGCAATTGGCCCATAGCCTTCATTCTTAGGAACCAAGCACTGATGCAAAACAAAGATGTTCACTTTCCAGAACAGATACCATGGAGTCTGCTGGCAGCTTGTATACCCTTTTATCTATACGGGTGTCTAGGTACATATTTATCACAAATCTTGAATAGATGCTCAGAAAAGTAATCTAGTCACTCATTCTATTTTATGGATTTTTATTTTTCAGGCTATGGAGAATCCATTGTGCTCCACACTGTTGTCACTTCTGTTCCTCAAGCAGCCTCTTTTTGGTAAGTGCTTTCTCTTTATTCAGGCGCTTTCGGTTAATACAGGCTTGTCCAACCTTTTCACTTGGGGGCCACATTTCCATTTTTTTCTCACTCAGGGCTGATGAGCAAATTTCAGAAAAAGGGTTGCACAACGTTAAACATGAATTTCAAAATAAAGTTGAGGTATGAAGAAAAAAAAGACTTGCCCAAAAATAAAGCAATGTCAAAGCAATAAATTGATAATTAAAAAAGAATAATTAATAAAGATCACCGTTAGAGTGTGAGAGGGACAGAGTCTGTTTGTCTGGCTCACTCGTAGTCCCTTGATGCTCATTCACACACCCTTACCCACCATGTGAGTGGGTGTGATTGTGTGTGGGGGTGAGGATGAGTGGGAATTCTGAGACTGCGAGTAAACCAGACACACACTCTCTCTCTTTCCCACACACACTCTCCCCTACACACACTTTCTCTCTCTCACTCCCACATACACTCTCTCCCACACACACTCTCTCTGTCTCCCCCCACATACACACTCACTCTCTCCCTTGACACGCACACACACACACTCTCCCACACACGCACACTCTCTCTCCCCCACACACACACACTCCCCCTCTCTCTCTCTCCCACACACACACTCCCCCTCTCTCTCTCCCACACACACTCTCTCTCTCTCTCTCCTACACACACACTCAATCTCTCTCTCTCTCCCACACACACACTCAATCTCTCTCTCTCTCTCCCACACACACACTGTCTCTCTCTCTCCTCCACACACACTCCCTCTCTCTCTCTCCCACACACACATTCAATCTCTCTCTCTCCCACACACACACAGTCTCTCTCTATCTCTCCCCCCCACACACACACACTCTCTCTCTCTCTCTCACACACACTCACTCCCTCTGCTGTTCCCACACTCCCTCTCTCCCACAACCTGGGGCAGTGCGTCTCTTCACCTTCACCTGTACCCCGTCCGCACCATTATCTACAGCCTCCTGCCGGCCCACCACGGCCCTGCAGCCAGCCTCCTCCCTGCTCCGCCCCAGCCCAGCACAGCAGCTAGCCTCCTCCCCAACCCACCCGAGCCTGACACTCAGCCTCCTCCCCAACCCAGCTCGGCCTGGCCCAGCCCGGCACAGAAGTCTCTCTCTCTCTCTCCACCCCTGCCAATACCATTTTTTCAAGAGTTTTCTTGCTGCTGCCAGTGTTGCTCCTCCTCCAATCACAGATAGGCTCATTCATGAAAGAGAAGCAATCAGCTTCTCTCGTGAGAGGAACGGCCTGTGATTGGAGGAGTGGTTTCTTTTATTATCTTCCACAATACCTACCAACATTTTTAAAACTGTCCCTGGGGGCCACATTGAGGGGGCTTTATGGGCCACATCTGGCCCATGGGCCGCACATTGGACAAGCCTGTGTTAGTTTGTGATCCACTGTCTGGTTGGTTTGTGATCCACTGTCTGGTTGGTTCTCACAAGATATGAATCTGCCCTTAAGCCAATTATTTTATCTTCAGTGGTTACTCATTGATTCCTTCACAACTGTTCCTTTACCAGTAAATCTGCTGCCCAACAATATCATGAAGAATAACATTCTGTGGATGTGTCTCTTCTACTGTCCCCCTAATTACCCATTCTGTCTTAATTTATTCTTCTCTTCTGTTTTATTACTTCAGCTACTTTTAATTTATTTGCAAATAATTGGACCAATTCTAAGATTCCTTCATTCCTTTTGTTTTTGTGTTAAACATTATTTAATGAAGACTGTGAATAGGAAGCTAGAGACGATGGATATGAAATCAGTAATCTTGAGTGAGGTTGTGGTCAGTGGAAATTCTTTTTGCATCGAGTTGCAGAATAGACACCAGAAAAATAGCTAATGCAATTTTTTACTCTTCCTTTTAAAAGAATGCAATATATATGCCACTTAAACAATGGAACTATTGATTAAAATGTTAAACACAACTCCAGAAAGAACTTGCACTTATATAGCAATGTACCACTTCTGTTCAGAAATCCCAAATACTGAACAGCCGAAGAGTTTTAAAGTACAATCACTGTTCCTATGTGGGAAAATGTGGCTGCCAATTTGTGTATAGCAAGTTCCCAAAAACCAAATATGAGGTGAATGATCTGTTAATGTTGTTTACGATGGTGAAAGGGGAACATTGTTTAAGACAGCAGTGAACTTCCTGGACAAAAACAGAATTACCTGGAAAAACTCAGCAGGTCTGGCAGCATCGGCGGAGAAGAAAAGAGTTGACGTTTCGAGTCCTCATCACCCTTCGACAGAACTTGTGAACTTCCTGGCCTGAATTTCAATGCCCTGCTGGCAGGTTTTTAGGCGGGGCATCAGCAAGAATAGTATGAATGGGATTTCCACTGGGTTCCCACCAGCCCCGATGATGCAGCAATTTGACGCTGGGTTGGGTTGGGCCCCACCCTTGCCCCAGTTGAGGTCCTTTAGAGGCCAATTATTGACCACTTAAGGGCCGCTTCCCACCCAGCCTCAATTTTTAGGCTTGAGACCCCAAAAACTTACCTTTTCCTAAATGCCCAGGACTTAGGCCAGAATCGTCTGTTCCCGTTGGCGATGAGGAATCATGGCGGGTATGAGTGTACAAAATGGCGAGAAGGCCAAAAATAAGTTTTACGCCATCATGAAACCAGTTTGCGATCGTCTGCTCTGCCCATCAATAGTGGACCACATTTTCCACCATCCAACGTCGGGAACTTAATTTTAATGCATTTCCATCTCTTCATTGTGGCCGCACGCCAAACTATCCCACCACATCAAATTTAGATCCCATGTCAGCGTGACTTTGGAACGACATGATTTACAACTGCCTTTAAAAGGCGTGCACCTAGCGAGCTGAACTTCGAGGGAAACTCAGAGGTGAGTGCACACAAACTTCCACAGCACTCACGAGCATCACCTGTGAGACATCAAGGAAGAGGGACTGCACATTCGGTGAGGTGGCGGTAGGTGGGGATGGAGGCACACAGGTAAGTCTCTTTTTCCCAGCTGCCTTTCAGTGCAGTGCTGGGACACGGGCTCCATTGTGGGTGAGGTTGGGTGGTGGGGGGCAGGCAGCACAGACTGAAGGAAGTACACAAGCAGGTGGTGGGAGTTGGGGGCAAGTCTGAGGGAAGTAACCACACACTTGGAAAAGCTTGTCAAAAGTGAGCATTCTTCCGCAGCTGAGACCGTTAAGCTTGACATGTTTGGAGTTGGGCCTCTGATGCTTTTCTGCCCACTCAAGCAATGCAAAAGCATGAAAGTGCCACCAAGTGCTCGAGAACCTTTCACCCCCTCGGGCACAGACTGCAAATTAATGTGCGTTTTAGGGGGCAGGAGAACAATTGGCCGACTGGGAAAGTTGTAAAATGCCCTTGTGAAAGGTGGCCATGGCGCAGTCAGTGGTGGAGATGCTCACAGCCCCTTGCAAGGTTCAAGCTAACAGTGCAGTTTTGCTGTGTGGATTAGGAGAATGCCTGCACCTGAGCTGAGCGCACAACATATAGTCCAGTGACTGAAGCTGCTGTTAATCAGTCAAGTGGAGTGGGTTGGAGGTGGGTGGGGTTTCGGACAGCCAATGAGTGCACTACACACTGGCCATCCAAGTGGTGGCCACCACTCTCCAGCATGCGTGAAGGGGCCTTCAGACTTAACAACAGAGGTCCTCAGGACACATATGCTAACCCACACGTCTCTCTCTTTGATCCTGCAGGAGGAGAACATCAGGATCATGGACAAAAACAAAAATATCTGGAAAAACTCAGCAGGTCTGACAGCATCTGTTCTAGCTTTCCAGCATCCGCAATGTTTTGCTTTTATATCAGGATCATGGAGCTTGGTGATCTAGCGGTATACCTCATGGCTTACCGGGAGCAGAGAAGGAGAAGAGTGTGACAGAGGCACCTCGCTCACCAATGGGAGGAGCACCACCCTCAAGATGAAAGGGTAGCAGGGCCTCCTACACACGCAGCTGAAGATCCACAGCGAGCCGTCACTCATTGGTGCCTCGCTAGAGCCGGGTCTATAGACGGCGCCTGTCATTCCTGCATATGACTGAGAACCAGTGTCACTGAAGACTGTGCATGTCCAGGGAACTGGGCAGTCACATATGCCACCTGTTGCAGGATTTGGGGCATGGGGACATGGAGGGCAACCAGTGCCAGTGGCTGTGAAAGTGAACACGGAACTCAATTTTTACGCCAGTGGCTCCATCCAGGGCTCCACAGGTGACCTGTGCGGGATCTCACAAACCTCTACCCACAAGTGCATCCAGGAGGTCACTGACGCCATCTTCACGAAGGCACAGAACTTTGTGTGCTTTGCCCGGATCAGGGAAACCAGGAAGCAGGAGCGCTGGGATTTGTGCAGATCTCAGGTTTTCTGCGGGTTCAGGTGACATATGTCTGCACTTATGTGGCAACACGCATTCAACTACATCAAACACAAGGGCTTCCATTTGCTGAATGTTCAGCTGGTCTGCGACTACCACAAATGCATCCTACAGGTCTGCGCACGATACCCACAGAGCGTCCACGACTCCTACATCTTCGCAGGTCTCAGATCCCTCACATCTTCCAGGGTCCACAGAGACTGCAGGATTGGCTCCTCGGGGACAAGGGCTACCCTCAGAGGACGTGGCTGATGACCCCCCGTGCGGTGCCTCAGACTGCAGCAGGGCGACAGTATAACGAGGCTCATGCCACAACGTAGACTTTGGTGGAGCAAATGATAGGCATCTTTAAAATGAGGTTCCAGTGGAGCGCTGCAGTACAGCCCCCAGAGGGTGTCACACGTCATCGTAGCTTGCTGCACAACCTGGCACTGCAACGGGGCTGGGGGGAAGCGGGGGCTGGGGGTGGAGGACCTGGCTGAGGAGGAGATGAGGAGGACCTTGAAGGGGATGAGGGTGATGAGCTCCTTGAAGATATGGAGGCCACTGCACTGGCCAAGTGAGGCAGATGTGCTCGTGATGCCATAATAGTCATGAGATTTGTGGAGGATGATGACGAGATGTAGTGAGGACAGTTCTGACATCCCCACCTTGCACCTGTGAACATTTGACTCGTGTGTGGCTGATGGCAGTGCACGTACCCTCAGTGCTCAGGCTCATGTCAAGGAGACGCAGTGGAGGCCCTAATAGTCACAAGATTCCAGGAGGATGATGACGACATGCAGTGAGGACATACCATAGATCTTCACATTACCTCTGTGAACATCTGACTCCTGTCTGTCTGAGGGCAGCTTGCTAGCCCTCTGTGATCAGGGTCATATTACAGCCTTCCGGACTGAATATTGAATTCAACAACTTTAGGTCATGAGCTCCCTCCCCCATCCCCACCCCCTTTCTGTTTCCCCCTTCTTTTTTTTTTCCAATAAATTATAAAGATTTTCCTTTTCCCACCTATTTCCATTATTAAAAAAAACCCACTAGAGCTATACCTTGAGTGCCCTACCATCCATTCTTAATTAGCACATTCGCTTAGATAATATCACCAACTTTAACTTTAACACCTATGTGTTCTATTGTACTATTGTCGTTGACATCTTTTGATGATCTGCTTCTATCACTGCTTGTTTGTCCCTACAACCACACCAACCCCCTCCACCTCTCTGTCTCTCTATCTCTCCGCCCCCCCACACACACACCTTAAACCAGCTTATATTTCAGCTCTTTCCTGGACTCGAACTCAAGTTCTGTCGAAGGGTCATGAGGACTCAAAACGTCAACTCTTTTCTTCTCCGCCGATGCTGCCAGACCTGCTGAGTTTTTCCAGGTAATTCTGTTTTTGTTTCATATCAAGGAGATGCGGTTGTGAAACTTTAAATGCACCTGATCCTTTGTCAGCCTTCAGCACCTGTCCCCTTCTGGAGCACAGCGTCACCGGACACATGCTGAAGAGTTGGGGGTGCTGAGAGGGGGCCAGCCCCGCCTCAAAGGCACCTAAAGTGCTGTAAGCTGCAGGTCTATGGGCTGGGTACAGGAAGGTGGGATTAGAAAGGGTACTTGGGTGTTCTCAGGCTGGCATGGACAAGATGGGCCGAATGGCCTCCTTCTGTGCTGTAACTTTTCTATGGTTCTATGGCCCTGTGACACCTGCCCACGACATTCTGGCAACATGACAAGCACCATCGAGGTGCAGGCATCACTAATGTGTCCAGTGAGTGTGCAGCTGGACCATCACTTTGGTCTGAAGGTTACACACTGCACAGGGAAGAGGCCCTGGACTGAGACACCTGCCTTTATCTTGTGCAGGAACCAAGTTTTCATATCTGAGTGACACAAACATTGTTCATCAAAATAAGGAGCCATAGGCAAGCAAACATTCTTGGGAGTTTATTTACAGTAGTGAACATTATGTACAAATGATTAAAAGCCCACACAGTGCAACTACATCTTCTTAACCTTCCTAACCCTGCTGCTATGTCTTGTTGCTCCCCCGACATCCACAGTGGAGGTGGAGGCAGCCTACCCATGATGACTTTGACAGGCATCCTCTGGAGGGCCAAGACCTGGAGGGCCTGGCCTGCTTTGGGTATCCTGCTGTGGACCAGGTGCACCCTCCTCGGCCTGTGGAGCTGAAGATGATGGGGTCACAAGAAAAGGGGATTTGGATTAGCCAGACATTCCCAAAGTCACTTGGGTGGATGGCCCCAGATAGTGCACCTGCTGATCCTCCTCTCTATGGGTGCCTGAAGGCCCCTTTCTCACCCCTTGAGGAGAAGGGGAAGCTGGAGTGAGATCGAGCTGCCCCACACCCCTCTCGTGTTGACACTGTTGGAGGCCAAATGTGGTGTCAGCGATGGAGATCAGCTTGGGCAGCAGTGCAGGAGCGATATCCTGTACCAAGGTCTCCCTGGCAGCTACCATCATGCCATGACACACCACGACCTCAGTGTATCAGCATGACGCAGCTATTACCTCAGACGAACTCTTCCATCATCCTCTGCGATATGAGGAGTGCAGCGGACTTCCTGATGTGATTGTTTTTGCAGCTCCAAAATCTGATTGAGGACAGAGTCCAGAGGCTCATCATCTGACTCGGACTCAGCAGATTTATTTATTTATATTTGTTCATGGGATATGGGCATTACTGGCTGGGCCAGCATTTATTGCCCATCCCGAATTGCCCTTGTTCAAAGGGCATTTTTTTAAGAGTCACCCACATTGCTGTGGGTCTGGAGTCACATGTAGGCCAGACCAGGTAAGGACAGCAGATTTCCTTCCCTAAAGGGCATCAGTGAACCAGGTGGGTTTTTACAACAATCGGCAATGGTTTCATGGTCATCATCAAACTTTGAATTCAAATTTCACCATCTGCCGTGGTGGGATTCGAACATGAACCCTCAGAGCATTACCCTGGAATACTAGTCCAGTGACAATACCACAATGCCATTGCCTCCAGCAGTCCTCCAAGTGCTGGCGACCTCAGATGGCTCTGCTGTGGAACAGATTGTGTGCTGTGTTCATTAGATAGTGATCCTGAGACTGCTTTACATCTAGGTCCCACCAAGGTGTGTGCCACTGCACTGGTGGAGGGTGTGCATGAGCACCATGATGGGTCTTCAACACTGCTACCCTCATCCAAGGTGCTCTCAGCACTGGAGTTGGTGTCAAGGTTACCTGAGGGCAAAGTGGCAGATGTGCCTAGGAGAGAAAGTGGAGATTATTAGTGCTTGGCAGCTGCATTACACACACAAAAGTGGACACAGAGTAGCGTTGACAGAGGGATGATGTGGTGCAGGATCGTCACGTGGATGCTTGCTGCTGACCTCACTGTCACCGCAGGAATGGACCACGTCCTCTTCAGCCAGCTTCAACGTGCGACTCTCGAACAGAGTGAGGACTTTGATGTCAGGCATGCTACTCCAGGTCTGGGACCTCTCCTGTTGATTCTGTGCAAACTTGTCTTGCATAAAGCCAGATGGAGAGAGTGTGAGCAAGGTGTATGCCAGGTCAAATGAAAGGATGCCAGGCGTGCATGTGTGCTGAGTGGGGCCATGGACTGGAGGTGGAGGCGATGTAGAGATGAGGCCAGATGGAGATGTGGGGGTGTGTGTGAGAGAGTGAGTTGTGATGTCACTTGAGCTGGCAGTGAGTGACATGCCAGTGAATGTGTAATGGCCTTGTGATTGTGTGAGTTGAGAGTGATGAGATGGTTGATTTACCCTAGCAGCATGGATGAGATCATTCATCCTTTTTCTGCACTGGATGGCAGACCTCTTGAGTGCAGCGTTGGCACTAACCACCTTTGCCACCACCTCCCAAGCTGGAGTAGTGAGATTGATGGGCTTCCTGGAGTCAGAGCAGGGGTAGAGGATATCGTGGCAGGCCTCCACAGCGTCCAAAAGGCATTCCAGGGATGTGTCACTGAAAAGGGGGGACTACACTCTTCTTAGCTTTGAAGCCATATCTTCACTGGAACAGTCCTGGGCTCGAAGCATTGAGAAGTGCGCGCAGCTGCAGTTTAAATATGGTGCCCTGCGTGAGGAAGCAGTGAGGTAATGCTGTAGCGGGCAAATTCGTGGCCACATCAGCAATCCAGCATGTTTCCCATGGCTGCATGATTTGAGATGGGAAGGGGACAGGACAGCATGAAAACTCGCCATTGCGGCAGGCGGGTAAAACATCTTTTTTCACACCCGCTACCACACTTAGTGCGAATCTGGGAAGATTCCGCCCTTAGGCTCCGTGGACTGCATGAAGTCCCACTTCTGTCCACTGCAGCATCTGGCGCTGTGGGGACCAGAGAGCTGATTGGCCGGCAGCTTTCTAAGGCAGTATTTCCTCCCAAGTGAGGGGCGGAAGTCCCTCCTGCAGCCCATGAGCGCTCATTGGAACGTGAAATGGCTGCAGGGCAGGCAGTGTCAATGGGGGTGTGTTTCCCACCAACTCTACAGGTGGCAGGACAGGAAAATCTGCCACCCGAAAAATCCAGGCCCCTGTGTTTCTTCAGATTTCTCAAGAATTTATTGCATCCACTTGAACTGTTAAACAAGTAGATAGGGCCTCAATTTAACATCTGAAAGACAGCATCTCATTCAGTGATGCACTGCAGTGACAGTTTAGATTATGAACTAAATCCTGAAATAAACTTTGTACCTGTCCATTATGACCAAATACTCCACAATCCAATTGCTATTGGTACCAGGGCTGAGTAATCATTACAGACAGGTCAAGTTGTAAATGCAGATTGGAAGGTTGGGTTAATGTTATTTTTATCTTTGATTTATTCGATGTAGTGGAGAGAGAGCTTTTACAGCTTTATCTTGCAGAATGGCCACCCTTGTCAATTTCCTGGGTTGGTTGAAATCCTTCACACAACCGATTGTCCATGGAATCGATGCACTCAATGGGCCAAATGACCGTTGCGTGTTCCATGCTTCCTGTGTCGTCTAGAATAATAACAAAGTGATTCTATAGTGCCTTCACATTTGTCTGTAAAATTATGCATATTTTATGTCCTATATTTTCGTCAGGTGAGGGATCTTTCTCTCTGGTCAATGGAGTCTCAGGTGAAGACATATTACAGCCTTGCACCTTTCCTGCTGCAGTCAACTTCAGTCTGCAGGATCTTCTCATTACCTGGCAGCAGACGACATTGTAGTTCACAGCTTCTACAGTAAGAAAAACCATCCAGAGTACCAAGATGAAGCATTCAGGGGACTGACTGAGCTGTTTCCCCCAAGAATTCCTCACAGGGAATGCTACTCTCAGACTGAAAGGAGCAACTACACCTGCTACTTGATTCAACAGGATGGAAAAGGTCACATTGAGAACTGGAATTGTCTGGTGAGTGCATGGATATATCCCAGCAGTAAACAGAACGACAGTTAAAATTTTGTTGAGGAAATTGTGCTTGGGTAGAGACTCCCCATCACCTGAAAAGTGCTGCAAATCTTTGATGTCTTTAAAAGTGATGGTGCTTGAGGGAGATTCATGAGAATGGAGCTTGTTAGATTGTATAGGTCAAATATATTGAGCCACCTTTGCGCCTTGCAGAAGATGAATATCACTTCAGTCAGAGTAAAACATCCACTTATCAATTATCCTCGCTATCTGATCCACTTGACTCAGGATCTATCTTTCTTTAGTCTAAGAATAACTTGAGTGTCTTTAAACCAGTATTGAATTTGAAATGCGTTCCACCAAACTTGACCTGAAGCTGCCCATATTTACCTATTCAGGTTATTACCAAGACTCCCAGGCATAAGTCTGACACTTAGCACCTAATAGCAGTCCAGATCTGTAGATCTGAGAGGCATATGATAAGGCTGTCAAATTCAAGATCTGCTGGCTGCCATCCAAATCAGCTTTGAAGAACTCCACCCCTGATCCCAGTGTTGCCATCCAGTGAGGTGGGGGTGGCAGTGAAAAGGGATTTGTCTTTTCCCAGCTTCCAGGACTTTGCTGCCTGCCACTCTCCAATCAGAGAAAGGGTGCAAGATGTGAGGCTCTCTTCTTTTAGGCATTCCTTCAAAGAGGATGTCCACCTGATGTTGGTGGAGGATGATGGGATGGGATTGCTGGTTACATGGCAACCCACCTCATTAACATGTCCCCAGGTACAAGAACCACCACACACACCCTGCCCATCTCAGGCAAACCCTGGCAATCCTGAGCATTATAATGTGGGCAAAGACCCAGCATTGCAATCTCCTCACCCCTTTTATCCCCTTCCTTTCACCTGGTAACTGAGTTTAAGAGTGGAAAATCAGAGCCCACACTCCCCTGCTAACTCCCTGACATTTTATCCTCCTGTTAGTTGCTCAATGAAGCTTCTGAGCTTCTGGTCAGGGGTTGGTAAACCATTTCCTAATAATTCATTTCCCATCTGACTTCCAATGAACTTTACCTTATTTGTTGCTGGCCTCTGTATCCTTTCCTTGAGAGTGTCCAGGGGTGAGCAACAAAGGAGATTCTGGGTGGGCATCGCTGAATCCCCCACTATCAAAATCCTGGGTTTTACCATTGACCAGAAACTGAACTGGATTAGCCATATAAATACGATGGCTACAGGAGCAGGGCAGAAGCTCAGAATCCCACGGCAATTAACTCGCCTCCTGACTCCCCAAAGCCTGTCCATCATCTACAAGGCATAAGTCAGGAGTGTAATGGAATATTCTCCACCTGACTGGATGAAACATAGAAAATAGAAGCAGGAGTAGGTTATTCGGCCATTTGAGCCTTCTCCGCTATTCAATATGATCATGGCTGATCCTCCATCTCAATGCCATACTCCCACTTTCTCCCGATATCCCTTGATGCCTTTAGAGTCCAGAAATTTATCTATTTCCTTCTTAAACCTATTCAGTGACTCAGCCTCCACAGCCTTCTGTGGTAGAGAATTCCACAGGTTCACCTAAGTGAAGAAGTTTCTCCTCATCTTTGAGCTAAATTGCCTACCCCATATCCTGAGACTGTAACCCCCTTGTTCTAGACGCCCCCCCTTCCAGCCAAAGTAAATGTCATCCCTGCATCCAGTCTGTCCAGCCCAGAATTTTATACGTCTCAATGAGATCCCCTCTTATTCTTCCAAACTCCACTGAATACAGGCCTAGTTGACCCAATCCTAGGGAGGGAGATCCAGCGTAATGCTCTGGAGATCCGGGTTCGAATCCCGCCACGGCAGATGGTGGAATTTGAATTCAATAAAACTCTGGAATTAAAAGTCTAATGATGATCATGGAATCATTTTTGTTGTAAAAACCCATCTGGTTCTTTGGGGAAGGAAATCTGTTGTCCCTTCCCAGTCTGGCCTACACGTGACTCCAGACCCACAGTAATGTGGTTGACTCTTAAATGCCCTTTGAGATGGCCTAGCAAGCCGTTCAGTTATATCAAACCGCTACAAAGTCACAAAAAAGGAATGAAACCGGACGGACCATCCGACATCGACCTCGGCACCAGAAATGACAATGGCAATCTCAGCCCTGTCAACTCTGCAAAGTCCTGCTTACTAATATCTGGGGGCTACTGGCAAAATTGGGAGAGCTGTCACCTCATGATCATGGTACATGTTGGTACCAATGACATAGATAGAAAGAGGGATGAGGTCTTGCATCAAGAATTCAGGGAATTAGGCAGTAGACTAAAAAGCAAGACCTCTTGGATTGTAATCTCTGGATTACTCCCAGTGCCACGTGCTAGTGAGCTCAGAAATAGGAGAATAGCGCAGATGAATACGTGGCTTAAGAGTTGGTTTAGGAGGGAGGGTTTTAGATTCCTGGATCACTGGGACTGTTTCTGGGGAAGGTGGGACCTGTACAAGCGGGACAGTCTACATCTGAACTAGAGTGGGACTAACATCCTTGCGGGCGGGTTTGCTAGTGCCGTTGGAAGGAGTTTAAACTAATTCGGCAGGGAGAGGGGACACAAAATGTTAGCAGAATAGAGACACATCATAATACAGTGAAACAAACAAGTCAAAGGAAGTACAGCTGCATTAAGTTTCAAGAGAGTAAGGCAAGGCTGGATAGCCTCTACTTTAATGCCAGGAGTATTACAGGTAAAACGGATGAGTTAAGGGTGAGGATTGACACGTGGAATTGTGATATAGTAGCCATCACTGAGACGTGGTTGAGGGAAGGGCACGATTGGCAGCTCAACATTCCAGGGTATAGAATCTTCAGGTGAGACAGAGGGGTAAAAGAGGAGGAGGCATTGCATTATTAATTAAGGCATCAGTTACTGCAGTAAGGAGAGATGATATCTTGGAGGGGGCATCAAATGAAGCTTTGTGGATAGAGCTTAGGAATAAAAAAGGAGCAGCCACATTGTTAGGTATTTATTATAGACCCCCAGATAGTCAGTGGGAAATTGAGGAGCAAATATGTGCACAATTTGCGGAGGTGTGTAAAAGCAATAGGGTAATTATATTAGGTGATTTCAACTTTCCCAACATTAATTGGGATAGACATAGTGTTAAGGGCTTGGATGGAGTGGATTTCTTGAAACATGTGCAGGAGAACTTTTTAGGTCAATATGTAGAGGGTCCAACAAGGGATGATGCAGCGCTGGACCTAATTCTGGGAAATGAAGCCGGACAGGTGGCTGAGGTGGTGGTGTGGGAGCATTTTAGTGATAGCGACCACAACATGGTACAGTTTAACTTTGTTATGGACAAAGAAATAGACAAGTTGCAAAAAAATGTTTTGGTTTGGGGGAGAGTGCATTTTAGTAAAATAAGGCAGGATCTAGCCAAGGTAGATTGGGATCAGCTACTTGTGGAGAAATCTACAGAGGAGCAGTGGGGGGCATTCAAAAAGGAAATAGGGAGGGTACAGACTCAACATGTTTCCACGAGGGTGATAGGAAGGAGTAATAAGCCCAGAGAACCATGGATGACCAGAGATATTCAAGTTACGATGAGAAGGAAAAGAGAGGCTTTTAGCAGGTACAAGGGAAGCAAATCAGCGGAGGCATTGGTGGAGTACAGAAAGTGCAAGGTGGAGCTTAAGAAAGTAATTAGGAGAGCAAAGAGGGGATATGAGAAAGCTCTGGCTGGTAAAAACAGGGGAAATCCCAAGATATTCTATAAGTATATCAATGGGAAGAGGATAACCAGGGAAAAAGTGGGGCCCATAAGGGACCAAGGGGGCAATCTATGGATGGAGCCAGAAGACATCGCTAGAGTGTTGAATGAATACTTCACATCCGACTTCACCCAAGAGAATGAGGATGAAGGTACCGATCTCGGGGAGAGAGAGACTGCGAGGTTCTTGAGCAAATTGATATAGGGAGTGACAAGGTATTGGAAGTGCTAGCAGGCTTAAAAGTGGACAAATCTCCAGGTCCGGATGATTTGTGTCCCAGACTGAGGGAGGCAAGGGAGAAGATCGCAGGGGCTCTGACCCAAATTTTTAATTCCTCTCTGGCCATGGGGGAGGTGCCAGAGGACTGAAGAACTGCTAATGTGGTTCCGCTATTTAAGAAGGGTTGTAGAGATAAGCCAGGGAACTACAGGCCAGTGAGTCTCATGTCAGTGGTAGGGAAACTATTGGAGAAAATTCTGAAGGAGAGAATCTATCTCCACTTGGAGAGGCAAAGTATGATCAGGGATAGTTGGCATGGATTTGTCAGAGGGAGGTCATGCCTAACAAATTTGATTGAATTTTTTGAGGAAGTGACCAGGTGTGTAGATAAGGGTAGTGCAGTTGATGTAGTTTATATGGATTTTAGTAAAGCCTTTGACAAGGTCCCACATGGGTGTTTTATAAAAAAGGCAAATGCACCTGGGATACAGGGTAATTTGATAAGGTGGATTCAAAATTGGCTTAGTTGTAGGAGGCAGAGGGTGATAACAGAAGGATGCTTTAGTAACTGGAAGCCAGTGTCCAGTGGCATGCCACAGGGATCTCTGCTGGGTCCCCTATTATTTGTTATTTATATAAATGATGGAGGGTAGGATTAGTAAGTTTGCGAATGACACAAAGATTGGCAGGGTGATTCACAGTGAGGTTGAGTGTCTTGGGCTACAGGAAGTTATAGACGGGATGGTCAAATGGGGAGATAAGTGGCAGATGGAATTTAACCCTGAAAAGTGTAAGGTGATACACTTTGGAAGGAGTAATTTGACAAGGAAGTATTCAATGAATGGCATGACACTAGGAAGTTCTGAGGAACAAAGGGACCTTGGCGTGTGTGTCCATAGATCTCTGAAGGCGGAGGGGTATGTTAGTGGGATGGTGAAAAAGGCATATGGGACACTTGCCTTTATCAATCAAGGCATAGATTACAAAAGTAGGGAGATCATGTTGGAGTTGTATAGAAACTTGGTGAGGCCACAGCCGGACTACTGTGTGCAATTCTGGTCACCACATGAGAGGAAGGATGTGATTGCACTGGAGGGGATGCAGAGGAGATTCACCAGGATGTTGCCTGGGATGAAACATTTAAGTTATGAAGAGAGGTTGGATAGACTTGGGTTGTTTCCATTGGAGCAGAGGAGACCTGATTGCGGTATACCAGATTATGAGGGGCATGGACAGGGTAGATAGGGAGCAGCTGTTCCCCTTAGTTGAAGGGTCAGTCACAAGGGGAGATAAGTTCAAGGTGAGTGGCAGGAGGTTTAGGGGGGTATGTGAGGAAAAACTTTTTTACCCAGAGGTTGTGAGGGTCTGGAATGCACTGCCAGGCAGGGTGATGGAGGCGGGTTGCCTCACATCCTTTAAAAGGTACCTGGATGAGCACTTGGCACATCATAACATTCAAGGCTATGGGCCAAGTGCTGGTAAATGGGGTTAGGTAGGTAGGTAGGTCAGGTATTTCTCATGTGTCGGTGCAGACTCGATGGGCTGAAGGGCCTCTTCTGCACTGTGTGATTCTGTGATTCTGTGACATAGTCATCCTCATGGAATCATACCTTACAGGTAATGTCCCAGACACCACCATTACCATCCCCAGGTATGTCCTGTCCCACCGGCAGGACAGACCCAGCAGAGGGTGGTGGCATAGCGGTATATAGTCGGAAGGGAACTGCCCTGGGAGTCCTCAACATCAACTCTGGACCCCATGAAGTCTCATGGCATCAGGTCAAACATGGACAAGGAAACCGCCTGCTGATTACCATGTACCGCCCTCCCTCAGCTGATGAATCAGTGATCCTCCATGTTGAACACCACTTGGAAGAAGCACTGAGGGTGGCAAAGGAACAGAATGTACTGTGTCTATCACCAAAAGTGGCTCGATAGCACCACTACTGACCGAGCTGGCTGAGTCCTAAATGACATAGCTGCTAGACTGCCTCTGCAGCAGGTGGTGAGGGAACCAACAAGAGGGAGAAACATACTTGACCTCATCCTTACCAATTTGCCTGCCGTAGATGCATCGTCCATGACAGTATCGGTAGGAGTGACCACTGCACAGTCATTCTGGAGACTAAGTCCCATTGAGGATATGCTCCATCGTGTTGTTTGGCACTACCACTGTGCTAAATGTGATAGATTTCAAACAGATCAAGCAATTCAAGACTGGTCATCCATTAGGCACAATGGGCCATCAGCAGAAGCAGAATTGTACTCGAACACAATCTGTAACCTCATAGCCCAACATATCCCCCACTCTACCATTACCATCAAGCCAGGGGATCAACCCTGGTTCAATGAAGAGTGCAGGAGGGCATGCCAGGAGCAGCACTTAGCATACCTAAAAATGAGGTGTCAACCTGGTGAAGCTATAACACAGGACTACTTGTGTGCCAAACAGCATATGCAGCAAGTGATAGAGAGGGCTAAGCGATCCCACAACCAACGGACCAGATCTAAGCTCTGCAGTCCTGCCACATCCAATCATGAATGGTGGTGAACAATTAAACAACTCACTGGAGGAGGAGGCTCCACAAATAGCTCATCCTCAATGATGGGGAGCCCAGCACATCAGTGCAAAAGGTAAGGCTGGAGCATTTGCTACAATCTTCAGCCAAAAATGCCAAGTGGATGATCCATCTCGGCCTCCTCCGGAGGCCCCCAGCATCATAGATGCCAGTCTTCAGCCAATTAGAGTCACTCCATATGATATCAAGAAACGGCTGAAGGCACTGGATACTGTAAAGCCTATGGACCCTGACATTATTCTGGCAATAGTACTGAAGACTTGTGCTCCAGAACTTGCCGTGCCCCTAGCCAAGTTGTTACAGTACAGCTACAACTCTGGCATCTACCCGGCTATGTGGAAAATTGCCCAGTTATGTCCTGTACACAAAAAGCAGGACAAATCCAACCCGGCCAACTACTGCCCCATCAGTCTACTCTCCATCATCAGTAAAATAATGGAAGGGGTCATCAACAGTGCTATCAAGTGGCACTTGCTTAGCAATAGTCTGCTCACTGACGCCCAGTTTGGGTCCCACCGGGGCCACCCAGCTCCTGAACTCATTACAGTCTTGGTTCAAACATGGACAAAAGAGCTGAACTCCTGAGGTGAGGTGAGAGTGACTGCCTTTGACATCAAGGCCACATTTGACCAAATGTGGCATCAAAGAGTCCTAGCAAAAATGGAGTCATTGGGAATCAGGGGGGAAACTCTCCACTGTTTGGAGTCATACCTAGCACAAAGGAAGATGTTTGTGGTTGTTGGAGGTCAGTCATCTCAGCTCCAGGACATCACTGTAGGAGTTCCTCAGGGTAGTGTCCTCACCCCAACCATCTTCAGCTGCTTCATCAATGACCTTCCTTCTATCATAAAGGACACAAGTGGGGATGTTCACTGATGATTGCACACTGTTCAGCACCATTCACAACTCTTCAGATACTGAAGCAGTCCATGTCCAAATGCAGCAAGACCTGGACAATATTCATGCTTGGGCTGACAAGTGGCAAGTAACATTCGCACTACACAAGTATTAGGCAATGACCATTTCCAACAAGTGAGAATCCAACCATCGCCCCTTGATGTTCAATGGCGTTACCATCACTGAATCCCCTGGTATCAATATCCTGGGGGCTACCATTGCCCAGAAACTGAACTGGACTAGCTGTATAAATACTGTGGCTACAAGAGCAGGTCAGAGGCTAGGAATCATGTGATGAGTAACCCATCTCCTGACTCCCCAAAGCCTGTCCACCATCTACAAGGTAAAAGTCAGGAGTGTGATGGAATACTCCCCACTTGCCTGGATGAGTGCAACTCCCACAACACTCAGGAAGCTTGACACCACCCAGGAGAAAACAGCCCATTTGATTGGCACCACATCCACAAACATTCACTCCCTCCACCACCAACGCAGCCATAACAGCAGTGTGCATCATCTACAGGATGCATCGCAGGAATTCACCAAGGTTCCTTTGACAGCACCTTCCAAATCCACAACCACCACCATCTAGAAGGGACAAGAGGAGAAAATAAGGAACACCACCACCTGGACGTTCCCCTCCAAGTCACTCACCATCCTGACTTGGAAATATATCACCGTTCCTTCACTGTCCCTGGGTCAAAATCCTGGAACTCCCTCCCTAACAACACTGTGGGTATACCTACACCACAGGGACTGCAGTAGTTCAAGAATGCAGCTCACCACCACGTTCTTAAGGGCAATTAGGGATGGGCAATAAATCCGACTAGCCAGCGATACCGTCATCCCGTAAAAATGAATTAAATAAAAGGAATTTACATGGAAACATTAAGGATCTCAGATTAAGTTTGGAGACTTTAAGGTGACTTTTACATTCTGAAGTCTTGTAAAGACAGGCATGTAAAGATCATAAAATAGAATAGGCTTGTTGGCATTATCTAGAGTTATGAAATACTACTCTCAAATAAATATTAGATATTTTAGGTTAAAACACAGCAGACATACAGATGTAGCAGGCGGGATCTTCACCATCGCAGGGATGAGTTTAAGAATGAAATGTCAATTACTGAATCAATTGCAGTGTAAAATCGGAAGAATTCCTATTACAATAAATATCTGAAGAGATAAAGGATTAAAGCAACAGGAAATCATAATAAGTACATGTATGGTGAACATCAACAGTATAAAGGCATTGATTAACATTGAGCTGAATAATTACAGCCACTTTAATTAATAAATTATATGATATATTCATAGACAGTAATGGCCTATGAACCCAGTGGTTAATCATATTAGTACAAACAGCACTATCATACTTAGGCACTATTTCAAAGAAGAGCAGGGAGTTATCTTTGGTGTCCTTGCCAATATGTACCCCTCAAACAACGTCACAGAAAAAACAAAGTAATATGGATCATCAAATTGCTGTTTTGTTGGAGCTTGCTATGTTCAAATTGGCTGCCACGTTCCCTACATTAAAAGACTGCCTACTCTTCACAAATACTTCATTAGCTGTAAAGTGCTTTGGGACGCCCAGCGGTCATAAAAGGTGCTGTTTAAATGTAAGTGTTTTATTTATCTCTATGTATCTGAGAACTGCTTGGAATCTGAATGGGATATCATGTAAGCATAAGCCCCCAGGTGCCTTTCTCCAAAGGCTGACTGAGAGAATACTTGGTGAGATGGTGCCAAGTGATATAATTCAGTTCGTTTATTAACAGGAAGTGAATACAGATAAACATTCATGGTCAGATTCACTTAATTAACAATGAGTAATTAACCTCCTATTTTCTAACCTTCTGAATGTGGTGAAAACCTGCCTTGGCAATCTAGTTTTAAAAACATCACCATCAAAGTGACTTTCCCAATATTCATTATCTGCCATCCTTACCCAATCTGTCTTATAAATGACTTCAGACCCACAAAATGTGGTTGATTTTTAACTGCACTCTGAAATGGACTAGCAATCCACTCAGTTATATTCAAGAAGGTCACTCACCAGCATTTTAGAGTAATGTACAGCACAGAAGAAGACTATTAAGCCCATCAAGCTTATGCTGGCTCTCCGTGGTGAAATCCAGTCAGTCCCATTCCCCCCGTAAGTTTATTTCCTTCAAGTGCCAATCCAATTTCCTTTGAAAGCATTGATCGTCTCTGCTTCTAACATCCTCCTGGACTGTGAGTTCCAGTCATTATCACTCACTGCGTAAATAAGTCTTCCTCACATTCCCTCTGTATCTCTTGCCCAAAGTTTTATATCTATGTACCCTGGCCCTTGTACCATCAGCTAATGGCTATGGTTTCTCCTTGTCTGCTTTATCCAAACATGTCATAATTTTGCACACGTCTATCACAACTCCCCTCAATCTCCTTCACTTGTTTGCTCATAGAATCATTGAATGGTTTCAGCACAGGAGGTCATTCAACCTGTTGTGTCTCTACCCGCTTTCTGCAAAAGCAATTCATCTAATGCCATTCCCCTGCCTTTTCCCCATAGCCCTGCAAATTATTCATCTTCAGATTATAATCCAATTTTATTTTAAAAGCCACAATTGAATCTTGCACCACTATACTCCAAGACAATGCATTCCAGATATTAACCAGGCATTGCATTAAACAAAAAATGTTCTCCGGTCACTGTTGCTTCTTTTGCTAATAGCCTTAAAACCATTTCATCTAGTTCTTGCTTCTTCCACCAATGAGAACAGTTTCTCCCTATCTATGTTACTGAAGTTCCTCATTTCTGGCACCATTCTTGTGAATCTTTTCTGCACAGTATCATATCCTTCACATCTTTCCTAAAGTGTGGTGCCCAGGACTAAACACAATATTCGAGTTGAGGCTGAACCAGTGCTTTATACAGTTTTTATGATAACTTTCTTTCTTTTGTACTTTTGTTCTTTATGCCCCAATTTAAAAAGTTCCCAATCCTGTATGATTTATCAACCCCTTTCTCAACTTGCCTGCCACCTTCAATGCTTTGTGCACATATATACCCAGGTCTGCCTGTTTCTGCACCACCTTTGGAAATGTGCTTTCATTTTATACTGCCTCACTTCATTCTACCTACCAAAATGTATCACTGCACACTTCTCTGTCTTAAATTTAGTTTACCACTTGTCCACTGATTTCAATAGCCTGTTTCTATCCTTTTGTAGTTTAACAATATCCTCCTCACAGTTCACAATACTTCCAATTCTGTGTCATTTACGAGTTTTGAAATTGTGCCCTGTGCACCCAAATCTGGGTCATTAATATATTGCAAGAAAAGCAGGGGTTCTAACACTGATCGCTAGGGAACCCATCATAAACCTGAATAACAACCATTCACCAGTGTTACCTATTACCTAGCAAATTTTGTATTTTGGAGAGCAATTAGGGATGGGTAATAAATGCTGCCCTTCCCAGAAATGCCCCATCCTGTGAATGAATAAATAAAGGTTTTAGACTAATACCACTAATTTCAGTATTCAGATCCTATCCTAACGTCTCTAAATGCAGCATTCAGACCTTGCCCTAATTCAGATACTACTTATAGATCGAAAACTGGCAACATGTACTTTTTAAATAATTCTGTATTCCAACATTAACCGTTAAATGGTGGGAAAAATTATAGTTGTCATGTTGGCCAAAAGGTGAAAACAGGAGCTAAATGGGTGCTGTGCTAATAAGACACACGTATTTGAAGCCTGGATTTGGCACACAGTTTTGGTCCTAATTGCTGATTCCCATAATTTCACTTGCTGGAGGCGCTAAACCAGACACCTGCAGATTTAGCCCTCATGTGCTGAGTACAAGCACTTTTCGTGGAGGCGTTTTTGTGGGCTCCTTGCACTCACTTCCACAGAAGGTGTGGAGTGCCCTGGTTGGCACACAAAAGTATGCTATAAGATGGTTCAGAGCCTGAAGAGGGTGGGCAGCTTTTCACACACAACAATTGAGGTCCTGTTAGAGAGGTCCCAAGCTGGAGAAATATTCTGTGCCCACAGAGGGAAGGACACCAGCTCACCCTCCTTGCCTCCTGTCCCTCTCCTCTTTCAGCAGTCAGTGCTGCTCAGGCAAGGCCTCGTGTCCATCTCCTATTCCTCACCCAGAACAAGGGGGAATCTCTAACCATAACGATAAAAGCAAAATACTGCAGATGCTGGAAAACTGAAATAAAAACAGAAAAACTCAGCAGGTCTGACAGCACCTGTGGAGAGAGAAACAGAGGTTAACGTTTCGA
The DNA here is from genome assembly GCF_017639515.1 of Carcharodon carcharias. Taxonomy (NCBI): domain Eukaryota; kingdom Metazoa; phylum Chordata; class Chondrichthyes; order Lamniformes; family Lamnidae; genus Carcharodon; species Carcharodon carcharias. The sequence continues at coordinate 127,576,498 of NC_054479.1, forward strand.
GTCCATATGACTTCTTAGTTTGGAATCTCTAACCAGATTGTCATGATCAAGCACTCCCTTTCTGCTGCTGACTCCTATGAGGTAGATTAGCAGAGCACTTACCTGTTTAGGTGAAGTCCTCAGAGAATTTTTGGAATAAATGTTGCTATTGTGTTAGTGGAGACTTAAGAGTCCAAGAAATGCTTGTGATGTGTTTCAGAGATTCTCTTCACAACTCCAGAAATAAATGGACAAGAAATGATGAGTATTCCTTTAAGTAGCACTTCAAATCCATATCAACACCATGTTTATTCCCAAGTAATTGGTTGCTGTTATGAGAGGCCACCAAGATGTCATGCAAGCAGCTTAGTAAGTGCTGCAAACATTTTAAGTGGCAATCAACCCTTTTGCAATTTTCCAGGCGGCTGTTCCTAATCCTTGCTTCTACTCCTTCATCTTGCTCTAAACACCAGCTGAATTGGCATTTCAGCTCAAATCTCCGCCATGGTCACATCAGAGGATAGTTAGCGCCCGAACCCACTGCCAAAAATGGCTCATTTCATGGAAAGATTGAGTAATCATTGTATCTCGGTTCTTAATGCAGTCATTTAACCATAATGTCTCACTTATTCTAATTATCCTAGATAAACCACTGGTTACTGAAACTGATGATAAAAATCCAGCATTGAAAAGATATTTATTCGGATTAGCTGGAACTCTGATTGTTTTAATTATAATCGGAGTTGGAGTTTGGAAAACAGAAAACAAGAAGCAACAAAATTCTGACAAGAGTGAGTAAAATGTTTAGAAATAATAGGCACTCACCAAGTGATTTGTATGAATATAAATACAAATTTGATACTTTAATTCAATTGTTATGGAAAATTCTTTCACAAAATTCAGTGTAAATTTTTTTCAGTATTTAAGGTTACGGTTTCTTTACACGGAAGTAAATTTACTGCTTTTCCTCCCACTACTATAGTGGTTACACTTAAAGACAATGTTAGTGTTTGTCACACAGACTGATAGCTTTATAGATACAGAATTGAGAATGTTATTGGTGCAAGATGTGTGATATGTTTGAATTCTATAGATGTATGATCTGTGGTGTGATTAAGGATAATTTAAGGATGACTCAAGGACTTATACTAAGGATGACTTAAGCAATACTTATACTACAAGCATAGCTTCATTGTGAATTGTGAGGTTAGATTTTCCAAATTCCCTCTTCGAGCATGGGTCCCTCAGCACTGGGACTGAAGATTTTTAAAATCTCCTCCATAATGTTAAGTCTAGAGTCTGGCATTGACTAGACTGAGGATTGAGAGCCCCTTCTCTAGGAGAAACTTCACTGTGGGTTCATGTCAGATCCTAACTGCAGAATTGCAATAAGTCTTAGTATCAGTGAGGAGTGGAACTGGTTGACACTGATGCTCAGTTCGTGTGTAAATGGAGCCTGAGTTTGTGCTTCAGACTCACTGAGCAATAAACTATTACACAAGGAGGTTCACAGAACCACTATTCCACACATTCCTTGTAATTTCAATTATTGAGTGTGACTTGTGGAAAATCTTGTCAGATTTGTTGTCATTTAATCTAATCAAATGTTCTGTGCAGGATTAAGTTTTAGATATAGTGGGCTGAGTGGGTGTCACTGCTGTCCAGTATGCTGGTTTCCCGGCACCATTCCACCCCGGGCCATTTTACCAGAAGCAAGTTGGGCTGGGCAGCTGTGCTACCCACCTAAAGCAGTGGTAGCCAATTAAGGCAGTTTAAAGGCCTATTAAAACCTATTGTCAGAGGCCAACTTAAATTTTTCAGTCATCCTCCTAGTCCCTGGTTGTGTTGGAGAACTGCGTAGTGCCTGGAGGTAGCCTCCCAATGGCTGCCCAGAGGGCCAGCACTCTACACTGGTTTAGAGGCCCTCCCTGCCTGACTTCAGCCAGAGGTTCTCCCCCCACCCATTTGATGGCCTGGCTGCTAAGGGCTTTCTATAATATAAGCTTAAAAAAGTTTGAGAGAGGGGTCCTCCATCTTGGAAATCCCCCCACCCTTCCTCCTCACTTACCAGAAAAGGCAGCCTTCTGCTTCTTCTCCATGCTGGAGGGCCTCCTATTGGCCTCGTAGCTTCAGGGGCCTACCTGTCATCCCTAATTGGATGGTGAACCTATCCTCTGGCCATTAATTAGCCAATTCAGGAAAATTCACACCTGGGTGTCTGTTCCCCAGATATTGCAGGCTTTTGACTCCCATTTGACCCTGACTGTGGGATCTCAAAAGCCACATGGAAAATCCTGCCCAGTGCATTTGTGAATTCCACAGAAACCAGCAGTAAGTGACATCACTTGTTAAGAAGCAGACGCTAACTCAAACTTATTTTGTTTTTTCAGAAGTGCTTTTGCTGGAAGATGCTGTAGAAGGTAATGAGCTGAGTCCTGTTTTGTGTTCTTATTAGATTCCAGGATACTTAATGCTGCTGCAACTGACTACAAGGATAGAACTTGTTGACTATTAGAATCCATTTTTACAAAAAAACCCATCTAATCTCCAGAGGACTGTGATGATGTTTGTTTTTGTAATTTAGTCAGGCAAAGAATAGAATTTGAATCATTAAGTAATTTGGAACATGGACCCCATATATTAACGGAGATTTAAATAGCAAAGAAATGTAAGTCAATTTTAAGCTATGTAGTGTTGAGAACATAATAAAAATCCATTAGCTTATCAGGTTTACTCCTTTCAGAAAACATGTAAAGTCTAATAGGTATTTGCATTACAATGTCCTCCCAAAGCTATTAGAATAAGCCCACATTAATGGGGGAAATACAATGGGAGGTACTATTTTAAAACTTTGATACTGTCATCTGGATGTCCCATCCCACACAGTAAATTGATGAGAAGTCTGATTTGATTTTCATGCTCCCTTTAGATCTTCCAAAATTTTCTTTGCAACGCTCTTCTGGAACCTTGTTTCTTAAGAAGTAGCCATGTATTTCAAGTATTTCAGCATAGAGCACTTATCCCTCCAACATCTTACATATGTGTCACCTTGACGTCTATTCAACAGTCCCTCAAAGTAAGGAGGATGCTTTCCGTGGAGTCCTAGAGTACAGAGAGAGAGAAAAAGAGATTAAAAAAAGGGGGGAAGGGAAAGAGGGAGGCTATAAGAGATAGGAGTGAAGTCAGTGCAAGGTAAAAGAGATAGGAAAGGTAAAAGGCTAAGGGAGGAACAGCATTGGGAAAACATTCCACATTGACAGTCAATCACTAGACAGTCTATTGGTCGATGAAGGTTTGTGCGCCTTCTGGAGCTTTCTTCTTGCTCTTGCATCTTTGACTATCATCATCTGCGTTGATCAAAGCCAACTACACCTTGGTGCGGCAGGGCCTGCCATCGTGGGCAGCCCAGTTAGGGCCACCAACACTCGGGGGCGGGGGGGGCGAAAAATAAGGAACACTTTGGCGTAGGGACAGTGCGAGCAGGCAGGGGTTGCTGGTGAACCTGTGAAAGCAGGGGGCGGACAGGTGAACCCGTGAGGGTTGGGGGGGGGGGGCCCTGCTGCCAAAGCTGTGAGAGCAGTGGGAGGCTGCTGAATGGTGAACCTGTGAGGATGTGGTGGGGGTAGGGGGCTGGCAAATCTGTGGGGGGTCAGGGGGAGGGGGTTGGCAAATCAGTGGGAGCTGGGGGTGGGGGTGGGGGGAGGGAGTTGGCAGATCAGGCAGCCGGGAGCAATGCAAACTTGCTGTTGCGTGCTGCACATGCGCAACATTTAAAGCTATGAAATATGAGACAAACAGTGCCCCAGCAACATACACCCCAGGACGCAGGGCACTCGCTTCAATTACGAGATGATCCCACAAAGTCCAGGACAGTTAGTCACCCTGGATCCAGTGCACTCTCTTCCCAGCTGTTGAGGTCAAAGCCAATCTTCTTCAAGTAGGCTTTCAGGATATCTTTCAAATGTTTCCACCGGCCACTCTGTGATCTTTGCCCAGTCGCAAATTTGGGAATAGAAAACACGCTTTGGAAAGGGAAATTGGGACTTAGCTGGAGATCCAAATCTGGTAACCTTTCCTCATAGCCTGGTTATGAAGCCGTGCTGGCCGGCTGGGGATTCATCAGAGCCAGAAAGTCCATTGCCAGAGGGGATTGTGAGCAGCAAAGGCCAAGCCCATGGCCCAGATCCTGCCATGAGGGGATAATCCCTGCTCCAAGGTGCCTGCTTATGAGACCCTCTGAATTCTACATTTAAATTTATACCTCCAAGGGCACTTCAATTTAAGGCAGCTTCACACTCTCAGACCCACGTCGGCCGTACCCACCTCTCCTGCTGGGGCTGCCAAGGCTCCACAGCTGCTGGCCCTCTGACTGGGTTGGCAACTCAGGGATCCTACCTGCTGTCCTTATTTGAACAGTGAGCGCAAAGATGGCCAATTCTGGGACTGCTTCTGGGAAAAGAGCTCACCCGGTTGGCCTCCCAGTAAATGCAGTCTCAGGACACACAATTGGTCCCAATGTGTGTGTCCCAAAGCCCACGAGAAAATACTTCCTCTTGAATTTAGTGATCCATTATCCATAACTCCTTTGACATGAGACTGGAAATGTTTTTAATCTCATGCTGAGATCCATTTAATCTTTCTTTCTCAGAATATTAATATTCCATCCAATCACCCATGTCCTTAAACTTGAGGGTGAAGCCAGATGCTAAATGAATCCTAGTCTTGTACTTTGACTGAAAACAACCCCTGAAACATGAACTCTAGAGAATCTAAATTCTAAACAGCTGCTATAGTGTCAGGAAACGATGGGTCCATTCGTCTCAGTTCCTGTCCCCATTTCACCACCAAAATCCTGACCCATTTATCAAATACTGAGAATGAACATATAAATGCTGTAACATTTCAGAATTCAAATGTCAAAGGAAGTAGGTATGTTTAAAAGCTGGATATGTAACTAATTGAATACCTGTTGCCTGTTTCTGAATCTTACATTTCCCGTGTTCTGTTAATCCACTGTAATAAACACAAACCCATATTGAGAAATTCAACCATTCCCTTCCAGATGCCATTCAAGGGATACATTTTGAGAAGCCAAACAGATTGCTTTGACAAGGCATCACATAAGAAGCCCAAAAGCTTCAGCTCAGTTGCCAGAACTGTGAATGTCATCTATCCAAAGGAGCAGGGCACACTTATTATGAGAGCTGGTGCATCAGATACTGTGACAGAAGTGAAAGCTGCTCAACTCCTGCCATTGCCCCAGAAAGAAAAGTGTCTCTCAAAGCGAATCCTGCTGGTAGGCGATGCAGGAGTGGGGAAACGCTGGGCTGTGGCCAACATCCAGAAAGAGTGGGCAGCATCTCAACCAGGTCAGCTAGTCAGGTGCATCACTGTCTTCAGATTCTACGACTTAAATGCGGTTGAAGGAAAGACCACTCTATGGAAACTGTTTAAGAAACAGTGTGAGCCTTTGTCATCAGTCCTAACGGAACTTCTCTGTTTCCCTCAGGATGTGTTGATCATTTTGGATGGATTGGATGAATTCAGCCATAAATTGCAATGGGGTGCACTGAATGATGATTTCAACATTGATACCGAGGTTGAAGTAAATGTCCTTGTTTCCAAATTAATTTCCAGGAATCTCCTTCCAGCAGCACAGGTATTGGTTACCTCCCAATGGAATACGAAGCAGATAAAATCTAACAAGAAATATTTTGATTGCATCCTTATTATCTCTGGGTTTACCAATGATCAGTTGAGCAGATATTGTGATGTGTTCTATCAGGGAAAGGAAAAGGCAGTAAAAATGTATCAACACATTACAGAAAATGAGATCATCAACTGCCTGACTTTTAATCCCCTTAACAGTTATATCCTGTGCAATATTTTGGACAACGTAGCTGCAGTCCTGCTGCAATGGTAAATATGCCAATGACACTCAGCAAAGTATTCTTGCTGTTCCTTTACAGCCTGGTTAACTGTAGTACAGCTGAAGATTTGGCAATCACCATTGATAACTCTGAGACTGAACAGCGAGGTAAATTGCTGAAAGACACCATCTTGAAATTGGGGGAACTGTCCTTCAACAATCTGCTGTCAGGGAAACTTGAAATGAGAGAAGATGGCCTGGGTACCTATGAAATAGACCCAGAGGTTCTTTCAAAGTATGTCTCAAATCTTATCTTGAGAAAGAAGTGTAAAGATCAAAGTGTTTTTGAGTTCTACCATGTTGTGCTGAAGGAACAGTTTGCAGCTTTGTATTGTGCAACTTCACTGAAAGATGATGCTGAAGAGTTGATCAAATGTCTGGATCTTTGGTGTTTTGGGAAAACGCCACAGAATCAAAAAAGCCAGTATTATCTGAGACTATTCAAGCCCGAACACACAGAAAATGTACAATTTCACCAGGCTGCTCACAGTTTCCTTAACAGCAGGAAGAGACAGCACATTGTGGAATTGTAGTGCTCCTCTCACTCGTTCTATAGCCACAGCTCTCATGATATGGTTCAAAAACTGTTTTGAATGAGGTAGTTAAGAAGTCAGAGTTGCTGAATTTAACGTGTTGTCTTTTTGAACTGCATGATTCAACTGTAACAGCAGAATTATCTCCTCATATCAAAAATGTAGATTTTGCAACATTTCTGAGCCCACTAGACCTTACTGCTTTGTGTTACTGTCTCAGTCATTCTACTGTGGAAGAATTGGATTTAAGACTCTGTACCTTAAGGGACAATTGAATAAAACAGCTCAAGGAAGTGTTATCCAGCAGCAAATATATCCTGTGAGTAAAAACAGCTGTAATAACTTGCATTTATATAGCACCTTTTATCAAAGTAAAACATTCCAAGGCACTAGACAGGAGCCTAATAAGATAAAAATTGAAAAAAAGTCAAAGAAAGAGATATTATGACAGATGATCAAAGAGCTACACTTCAAGCAGCATCTTAGAGGAGAGAGAAGTGAAAAGGAGGAGAGGTTTACAGATGGAATTGCAGAGCTTAGAGCTGAGGTGGCTGAGGGTATGGCTGCCAATTTTGGGCACAGTCAGGGATGCATAAGAGGTCAGAGATGGAGGAATGTAGAATTCTCAGACATTTGTAGGAGTGATTACAGAAATATGGAGAGCCAAGGCTACTGAGAAATTTGAGCATGAGGATGAGAATTTTAAGATTGTGGTGCTTATGGACTGGAAGCTAATGTAGGTCAGTGAGCAAAGGGGTAACGCATGAATTGGTGCGAGTTAGGTACAGGCAGCAAAGGTTGAGCATAAATATATTGAGGGTACAGGACTGGCAGGAGAGCACTGGAGCAATCAAATCTGGGCTATTATCTTGGTATTCTACATATTCATTGGAATGAAATGGTAAGGAGTGTAGATTGTACATTAGAATAAGGAAAAGATGGTGATGGTAAAAGAGGTGACATACAATGGGAAACCGTTCTCTGATGCACCAGTTCAACTCCACCAATGGATTTGGACAGTTACATAATATAGTTGAGAAGAAAACATGAAATGGAGGATAGATCCAGATACCATTAGGTTATTGCTTGTTGCATTGGCTTTTCATACCTGGTCATCCCCTACAAAAGGTAAAGTTTGCAAAATTAAGGAAGAAGATTTATGTCCTCAGTTGTGTTTTTCTGCAGCTAGTCCGTTCATTGGGTGACACAAACATTGGGCTGAATTTTACCAACCTAGAAAATGATCGGGGGGATGGGGGGGGTGGTGGTGAGACCATTTCTGGATTCCGAACCTGCTCACACACCCATTAGCTTAATTTTGTAGGAGGGGGCTATTTAGCAGGCCTCCTTCACGTATGCTGTCCAATTCGACAACGACGGAGGCGGGAGGTGAAGATAGCGTAGTCCACCGCAAAGAATGTCAGCAGCCCCTCACCTTGTCACAAGTGGGAGCGCTACTGAGGGCCAAGCAACAGGAACGGGAGGGAAGCAGCGGAACTGCCTTTATTATCTGGGCAACAGCTGAGACCCTGTTAGTTTCATAAATTCGGAGACATCCACCACCATGACATCTTCAATTAACGGCAAGGCTGTGACTTGGGGAGACAGCAGCCTTGTCATTTTCTGCCAGTAACATTTAAATTCCTTCAGCTCTAATGCAGCTTCGACTTCCCACTGTGCAACTGCCTCACGTTAGGTGCTGAAACAGCAGGGGCTTGCATATGCTGGCAAAATTGCTGTCCTGCTTTAAAATTGCTGCTAATTGGCTCCTTATTACCTGGATTGGATTCCTGCCACTGCTGGGCGGGTTGCGCATGTCCACTTCCAGGGAGGCAGTAAGATATCGGGGAACTCATCTGACATTTGGTTGTCCAACTTTCCTGGACCCCCGCCACCCTCCAAAGGCTAGGAAAATTCTGTTCATTCTCTCACAAACTTTAGATATTCTTAGCAAAGCGAATCGTTTGTACTGTCTTTACAACTCCACAGAATGTATATGTCTGGAACTCAAACTTGTTGAATTTCGATTAGAGAGTACATTTTAATTTAATCCTCATTCAAATTGTCTTCATCCTCTATTGTAGGGTAAGTTCTAACAAGCTAACTGAGGAATTAGCCAAGATTTTCAGTGACATTTTCAAAGGGAAAGATTGCGTTGCTGAAAAGTTATCGTTAAGTATCTCTAATATGTTTATAAATAAACAAAAAGACTACTTATTTTAATGCAGACCACAAGCTGTGACCGTTCTGATCCTGTGCCTTTTAAGAATTGGGACAAATATCCTTAAATCCAGAGAAGTTCACATGTTGTTCGAAGCGCTCAAAAGTAACAGTTTAAAATCCCTTTACTTATATCATAATGAAATCACTGATGATTATACAGAGAAGATGAGTGACTGTCTCAAACAAAATGAAACCCTTAAGATTCTGCAGTAAGTCTGAAATTAATTTGATGTTTGTTTGACTTAAACCAAGTTCCTAAAAATCATGTGTCAATGTGCAGTTCATTGCACCATCCTGCCCTGAATTGCCAGCTTTGACTTTGCTGCCTACAAGTGTCTGTGGTAGATTACATAATTAACATCCACTTGTTACTTATCCCATCATCTTTTTGGGCCTTTGGGTGTCTTTCACCTCAGCCTCTCTTTCCCCATTTTACTTTTCATCTCTGCCGTACTGTTTCCCTGGTATCTCCTCCCTCCCCTCAGCTCAGTATGTCTTCTGTTTTCTACCTCCAGCCATTTCTTGCTATGAGCTATTTTGCCTCACCAAAGAGAGGCAGGGTCATCTTCCCCACGGAATTAACTTGATGCTACTTTGGGTGGATATTAAACTAAACTGAAATCACAATTGTCTTTTGTTGATAATTTCAGCTTAATTGACAAGAACACAAAGTTTGCTTAATTAATATCACCTCAGCTTGAGTTAGCTTTTTCTTTAAAGGGACCACTGGAGGTGAGATCCAAATTTGTGAGGCAAAAAGAGATCCACCTCCTGTAATATACATTGAGGTCCCTTTGCTGTTTTTGTTTTGTTATCCTCAAATTTGCCAAGCTCAGATTTCTCTCCCTGAATGAGTGAAGCTCACCAGCTCAGGACTCTTACTGTTGGATTGTTCCATGCTATAAATGTGGACATTGGCTAAAGCATTGGGCTCAAAGATCATGCCTCCCATGATAAACTAGTTAGGTAACAGTCAATTCTCAAATTGCACACTCCTCCTGTAGAGCTGCACTTAAAGGGACTTCCAGTCAGATAATTAGGGCTAAAGAATTGTAACTCTTTCTCCCACTCCTGACTCCCTTTGGGCATGGTTCAGTATTGGAGTGCAAGCTTTCAAAAGTTACCTCACTGTTAATTCACACATTAAGGAAGGCCAGCTGGACAGGATTGATACTATCCATGAACTGAACACTAGTATGAATGACATCTAGGAGCAATAAGAGGAGAAAATTCAATAAATTGAGATCAAAAAGGAATTGGATATGAATAATGTAGAGAATCACAAGTAAATAAAATGTATATATTGTATATGTACTATAAAACTATGTCTGGTTAAATGGTGCACTGTGTAACTTCACCTTTGTGTACACAGAGCCAATAGGAAAATACTTATTTAGGTTTTAAGGCTTTTCAGAACCAAAATACTTTAGTGTTTATGTGGAAACAAATTTGGTGAGCCTGGTCTGAGAAATATTCAGCAACTCAAAAAGTACTGTTCCAATCTGAAGATCATTACTTATATTGCAGAAGATGAAGAACTCATAGATCATGTTTATAACCAAATTGAAGAAGCCATGGCTGAATCAATGCAGTATGATACAGAGTGGCTTTCAAATCTCCTAGAAACCACACTCGAGGACCTTGAAGAAAGCATGTAACATATAACCAATCAACACACAAGGACAAAGTGGACACAATGAAGGAGAACATTCAAAAACTGCAAAACAAGCTGGACTGGGAAAAGCAGTTTCCCACTGTTTAATGGTGTCTCGAAGGTTTATGTGGCTTATTCTCAGCGAGTTCTTCTAGTCCATTATATTGTTGGAAATCATCATGCCATTGAATAAATGTGTAGTTAATGGGGAGTAGCTGTGATTGGGGTGGGGTGGGATGAGGTGGAGGCAGGGGGGTTGCTGTTTGTATTTCTCATTTTCAGCAAGTCAGTCTCAGACCTATTAAATTATCAAAAATAAAATCCAGATGAGCCTGTAAGCCTAATTTCATTGGTCATGCACTGCTTCTGCATTAGAATTGGAGCGGATGTGGAGCAGTGTAAACTGAGGTGGGATGGTGAGGGGGTGGGTGGGGACACCATGATCTGGTATTTGACCAGCAGTGGGGTAGGTGGTGGGCAGCCTGGCTGACCTTGGACTATTGAGGTCCTTAAGTAGTCATTTGCAGGGTATCTTCCCGCCACTGCTGGTATATTTTTACCCAATTGCCACAGCCATGTAAAATACAGTCATGGCATCCAGGGTCAGCGGATGTAGCCACGTACCCCCCACTTCCCAGTCAGTGGGCAGGGCCATCAGCTCTGTGTTAAATCCCAGCTATAGAATCTTACAGCGTAGACAGACTCCATTCAGCTCATTGTGCCTGTGTTGGATCTTTGAAAGAACCATTCAATTTAGTCCCACAAATTAATTCTTCAGCAAGAGGTGAGCCAATTTCAGCAGCTTTGGAGTTAATAATGAGTTGAAGGCAAGATTGCTGGAGGATCCCAGCAGCCAATCTCTACATTGATTACTGGTTAGTGTAATCATTCTACACAATGTAATCATTAATGATTTGAATGTTTTCCATTATTCAGAGTCAGTGCAAGTTAGATGATGCCTTGCAACTTGTACTAAATGGAAATCTATCTATAAATTTAAAATCTTGCAAACACATTCTTCTTGTCTGTAGATCACTATTTTTATATCAATCTTTAAATTTGAAATTGTCTTGGTAAATGTTTATGGTAAGAATTCAAATGTTGTGTATCACGGTTTGATGATTAGACCAGTTAGGAAAAGTAGATACTTAAAGAAACCAGGTGAACCTTTAGCATTACTCAAAATGTTTCAGAAAATAAATTTCATCTGTCATTTTTAATTTCAGTAACTGAAATTGCTAATATGATTAAATAAACTTTGTAACATAAATAGGCATGTTATTAGGTCACATGCTTTGGTGTACAGACATTTAAAATGTAATATTTCTCCTTAAATGTTTTACTCATTTTTTGTATAGCTGCAGTTACTAGAAAGTATAGGCATGGCAGGAGACTCCATTCCCTATGGAATGCACATCCTGTGCCATGTGGGAAATGTGGCACACTTCTTGTGGCCTAGATGGCCACATGTATATGTCTTGCCAGCTACAGCAGTGATCGGCAGCTTTTGAAGTTTGAAGCTTGGCTGGAGTCACTAAGGGGCATCCACCAGACTGAAGCTTTGTGGATAGCACTTTTCTACAGGTAGTCATTGTAGTATAATAGAGAATGTTAGACTAAATCCCATAAAAGGTTAACTGTAATAGTCTGTGATGTCATAAAAGAGAGTGACATATTAATGTGATGTGAGACTCTGGGACAGTCTAAAGTGAAAGTTAAAGAAAAGCAAACATGGTCAGAAGCTTGTAAGAGTGTTCTCCATAATCTGTAAATATATTAGAGTGTTTATAGGTAGCAATCTCCTGAAGTCATTGAAACTACTTCAACCAAACAATGCAATAATATAGTCACCCCGCAGCTTAAAAATGTGCAGACACAGAGGGAATGGCCACTGCTAGAAGGAAAAGGAAGACCAGGCAGGCAGGGTAGGGATCTCCTAAGTGCATCTGAACACTGATGAAAATGATGCTTCCTATAGGGCAGAGCTAAATCCACAGCATCATGGGTGGCTTAGTTGCACAGGGGTGAGGGTGTTGGGAAGAAGAAAGGAGCAACAGTGAGGGGAATGGACAAGAACTTCTGCGGCCACAGATGTGACTCCAGGGTGATATATTACCTCCCTAATGCTAGAGTCAAAGATTTCACTGAGCCGCAACAGGACATTTTGAGGGAGAGAGTGAACAGCCAATGGTCATGGTCCATAATGGCATCAATGACACAGGCAGAAAGAGGGATGAAATCCTGAAAGCAGATTTAGGGAGCTAGGAGAGAGATTGAAAAGCAGGACCTCAAAAGGTATGATCTCTGAATTATCCATGGTGCCATATGTTCACGAGTTCGGAAATAAAAAGATAGAGCTGATAAAAAACATGATGATGGAGCAGGAGGGAGGGCTTTAGATTCCTGAGACATTGAGACCGCTTCTGGGGCAGTTGGGACCTGTACAAGATGGGACGAGTTGCACCTCAACAGGGGCAGGATCATTCCATGTGGTAGTGAGTTCCACGTTCTCACCACTCTCCGGGTAAATATCTTTTCCTGCATGCCTTATATTTATTAGTGATTATTGTATATTTCTAAGCCCTAGTTGGACTCCCTTACAAGGAAAAACATCTCTACATACGTCTTATTGAACCCCTTCAAAATTTAAAAAATCTCTATCAGGTAATTTCTTTGTTTTGCCTTTACAGAAAAACACCATAGCCTGTTCCATCCTTCCTGATAGTTATAACCTCTCAGTTATGGTATCATTCTTACAAATCTACTCAAAATGAACCTGACAGTGGTCAAACTCAGTATCCTGCCTGAATTGAGCTTCAATCCTTACATTCAGTCCATTGCTAAGATTGCTTATTTCCACACTGAAATTCTACCCTCTTCTGTCCTTACCTACTCTGCTGCTGAAACCTACATCTGTTGCCAGCTCCAGGCTTGCCTTCTCCAATTTCAGATTTCCAGCATCTGCAGTATTATGCCTTCTCCAATATTGTCCAAGTCCAACTTCACAACTCCAATTCATGCAAAACTCCACCAATTGTACCTTTGATCCTGTATTAAGTCCCATTCCTGTCATTCCTGGCCTGCTTACATCCTTGTCCTCCGAAGCACTGATTTCAAAATCATCCCACTTGTTTATAGTAAGTTTCAGTAAGAAAAGAGCCCATGGTTTTCGAGGCAAGGTACTAGCATGGATAGAAGATTGGCTGTCTGGCAGGAGGCAGAGAGTGGGGATAAGGGGGTCCCTCTCAGGATGGTGGCCGGTGACTAGTGGAGTTTCGCAGGGGTCAGTGTTGGGACCACAACTTTTCACTTTATACATTAATGATCTAGATGAAGGAACTGAGGGCTCCTGGCTAAGTTTACAGATGATACAAAGATACGTGGAGGGACAGGTAGCATTGAGGAGGCGGGGAGGCTGCAGAAAGATTTGGACAGGTTAGGAGAATGGGCAAAGAAGTGGCAGATGGAATACAACGTGGGGAAATGTGAGGTCATGCACTTTGGTAGGAAGAATGGAGGCATAGAATATTTTCTAAATGGGGAGAGAATTCAGAAATCTGGAGTGCAAAGGGACTTGGGAGTCCTAGTCCAGGATTCTCTTAACGTTAACTTGCAGGTTGACGTGGTAGTTAGGAAGGCAAATGCAATGTTGGCATTTATTTCGAGAGGACTAGAATATAAAAGCAGGGATGTGCTGCTGATGCTTTATAAGGCTCTGGTCAGACCACATTTAGAATATTGTGAGCAATTTTGGGCCCCGTATCTCAGGAAGGATATTCTGACCCTGGAGAGGGTCCAGAGGAGGTTCCCGAGAATGATTCCAGGAATGAAAGGCTTAACATAAGGAATGTTTGAGGGTCTTTACTCGATGGAGTTTAGAAGGATGAGGGTGGATCTGATTGAAACTTACAGAATACTGAAAGGCCTGGATAGAGTGGATGTGGGGAAGATGTTTCCGTTAATAGGAGAAACTAGGACCCGAGGGCACAGCCTCCAGAGTAAAGGGAAGACCTTTTAGAACAGAGATGAGGAGAAACTTCTTTAGCCAGAGTGGTGAATCTATGGAATTCATTGCCTCAGAAGGCTGTGGAGGCCAGGTCATTGAGTGTATTTAAGATCGAGATAGATAGGTTCTTGATTGGTAAGGGGATCAAAGGTTACGGGGAGAAGACGGGAGAATGGGGTTAAGAAACTTATCAGCCATGATTGAATGGCGGTGCAGACTCGATGGGCCGATTGGCCTAATTTCTGCTCTTATGTCTTATGGTCTTTATGTACTTTCTTCATCCAATTTCCTCTCACTACATCCCTGATCCTCCTCCACCACCAATGACAGCAACTTGCATTAATAGTGCATATTTAAACTTGAAAAGGCTCCAAGTAATTTCACAGAAGAGGAAGGAGACAACATGGGCATTGAGCAAAAGGAGATATTAGATTGGATGATCAAAAACGGTCATGGAGATTGATTTTTAAGGAGAAGAGGACAAGCAGAGATGTTTAGGGAAGGAATTCCAGAACTTTTGGCGGAGGCGACTGAAGATACAGCCATCAAAAATGTGGTTAAATTAGGGGACTTTCTGAGTTTGGAGCACTGTGTGTTGCTCTCTCACCTCCCTTCAATCTTCAGGCATCACAGCTATATATCATCTTTTTATATCTGTATGCAGTATTTTAAGTAGCCAAGACACCAAGAAAACACTGCTCTTCTTCAAAATGTTGGCACAGGATATTTTACGTCCACCTGAGAGAGCATTAGGGGCTTCAGTTGAACGTCCCATCGAAAAGATGGTACCTCCTGAGAGTGCAGCACTCCTTCGGTACTGCACTAATGTTGGCCTAAATTTTATGCTCAAGTCTCTAGACTTAAACCTACAACATTTTGATTCAGAGGCCAGAATGCTATCACTTAGCCTCAGCCTACACCAAATAATAGACAAAACGAGAATAAATGAGTAACAAAATAACCTATTTGGAGATATAGCATAAAAATAAACAGAGTTCCATTAAATTCAATGTGTTTAGATTCCATATGCCCCTATTGATCGTAAAATCAACCCTCAGATTTTGTTGGATATTGTCTTTGCAACTTAATTATTGCCAACGTGGCACCATCATGTGATGGAGTCATGGCAGCTGCAATCCCGCCCCTTTGACGTCACGGGAAAGCGGTCCATCCCCGCCCTAAGCGCGGTGCATTGTGGGGATTGAATTCCCACCTGTCAATCAGGCCGCAAAGCCGGGGAGAGGCTGCGTACAACAACAGGCGTCTCTTGAGCACCCAGTGAGTTTAACCAGGGTTTGCATCTTCTCTTCTGGTCATGTGAATTTGTATGATTACGAAAAGTTGAAAGTAGATCATTTTACAAAGAGATAAAGTGAAGAACGTTTCACGTTGAAAAATGTGTCTTTACACTGAGGGTGGAGGTGGAATATGGAGCTCTTCCCCACAACAGAGAAACAGGAAGAACCAGTCCCCTGCTGCAGTTTCCGTCGTTGAATGGTTTATCTGTGATCTAACTCCACATACCGGCCTTTAGCCCTTGCTCTAATGCGTTTGGTTAACGAAAATCTATCAATTTCATTGTGAAATTACTGCTTGATCAAGCATCAATTCCATACTTCTATCACGGTTTGTGTGTCCGAGTGTTTCATAATTTCACTCTTGAAAGATCAAGCTCTAATTTTTAGATTATGCCCCCTAGTTGTAAACTCTCCAACCAGTGAAAATAGTTTCTCTCTATCTAGTCTATCAGTCCCTCTTGATATCTTGAAATCTTGGATCAAATCACCCTTAACCTAAATTCCAGGGAATGCACAGTAATTTGTGTAATCGCTCCTTGTAATTTAACCCTTGGGGTCCAGGTATGTCTGGTAAACCGACACTGCATTCCCTTCAAGGCCTTCCTAAGGTGTGGCACCCAGAACTGCTCACTACTGCAGGTGTGGTGTAACCAGGGACTTATATACATGAAGTATGATTTCTATACCTTGAATTCTCGCCCTCTAAAGGCCAGCATTCCATTAGTCTTTTTGATTATTTTCTGTAACTGTTCAAGACATTTTAATGACCTGGACCCCCATAGTCTCCTTGGACCTCCACTGTTTTTGCTTTTTCACCATTTAGAAGTCACTCTGTTCTATCTTTTTTAGGTCCAAAATGAATGATCTCACATTTGCCCTACAATGAAATCATTTTCCACAGCTTTGTCCATTCTTTTAATCTATCAATATCACTTTGTAATATGTTTCCTTCTACAGTGCTTACAATACTGGCTACCTTTGTATCATTGGTAAATCTGGATATGTGGCTTTCTATCCAACCATCAAAGTCATTAACAAACACGGTAAATTGTTGAGGCCCCAACACTGATCCTTACATAATACCACTAGTCACATCCTGCCAATTAGAGAACCTGCTCATTATCCCTGTCTCTACCTCTTGCCTCTGAACCAATTTCCTGTCCATATCAATAATTTGCCTTCATTTTCATGAGCTTTAGCTCTAGCTTACTGTCTCTTTTGAGGGAATTTATCAGATGCCTTCTAGAAGCCCAAATAAATAAAGTCCAAAGATATCTCCCATCTACTAATTTAGTCAACTCTTCAAAAAATTCGGTTAGGTAAGGCACGACCTACCCTTAATTATAGACTCAATCTGTCAAATTTTTTCAATCAAGGTATTCGAAAGGGAGTTAGACTGTTATTTGAATGGGAAGAATGTGCAGGGTTATGGGGAGAAGGCAGGAGAATGGCACTAAGTGAACTGCTCATTCGG
This sequence comes from Carcharodon carcharias, assembly GCF_017639515.1. NCBI lineage: Eukaryota > Metazoa > Chordata > Chondrichthyes > Lamniformes > Lamnidae > Carcharodon > Carcharodon carcharias. The sequence continues at coordinate 127,593,594 of NC_054479.1, forward strand.
AGAGCCGGTGCAGACATGATGGGTTGAATGACCTCCTGCAACACTCCAACGGTTCTGTGGCTCAAGTAATATCCCGATAACAGATGATAGGATAACTGGTTTACAATTCCTTGTTTCTCCTCTGTCACCTTTCTTAAAAAGTGGAGTGACCTGCACAATTTTCCAATCTATAGGAGTTGAAAGAATGTTGGAATATTAGGGAATCTCAGTGACTTCTTTTAAAACCCTAGGATGGGAACCATCTCAACCTCTGGATTTGTCACTCTTTACTACCAAGCAGAGTATGGAAATTATTGAAATTATTTAAGTAGAAGAACATAAAGAGAATGGGCAGTGCAATATTAAAAGGTATGGGGAGTGGGATTAGACTCAATAGGATATTAAAAGGTATGGGGAGTGGGCTTAGACTAGGTGGAATATTAAAGGGTGTGGGGGGTTGGATTAGACTCAGTAGGATTTTAAAAGGTTCGGGGAATGAGCAACAAGGTTGGGTATCTCACTGCTCATAGATGAATTCTGATCATCCTAAGGTTTGAATGTAGATTTCCTTTTAAGAAAATATTGATTGGACAATGCCACATTCTGGCCTTTCACACACAAACAATTTGCATTTTATATAGCACCTTTAACATAGAAATTTACACGATAGAATGCAAGTGGTAGAGTTTTGGATGAGTTGAATGTTTGAGGTTGGCCAATGACAATGTTGGAGATGGCAAGCTTTGAACTGGCAGAGGTAAGGATGAGAGCTTGAATGGCAGTCTAGTTAAGATGGAACAAAGGGAGGCACAATTTCAGAATGGAATAGGCAGTCTCTGGTGATGGATTGTAAGAATTGAAGTTTAACTTGTATTCAAACAGGATACTGAGGCCACCCACTTTCAGGTGGGTGTCCAAGATTGGATGTCAGATGAGTAGTCTGACAGCAGAGAGGCAGTGGAGAGATTGAGAGGTGGTGGAGAGCTGTTGCTGAGTGTTGTCAGCGTATGTGTGGAAGGTAACTAGAAGGGGCAATATATAGTTGAGTGCAAAGTAGCTGCTAATTGAACAGGCACAAACTGTTGAGGTATTTTACTGGATATTAAGGACTTATCTCTGAATCGGACATGTTGCTGCCTTCAGTGGCCAGTAAAATTCATATGGAACAGACAAGAATAGTGTAGTTATGTTCCTGTTTCACAAGCGCACAATGACACTTTACTGAAATCCCAGTGAGAACAGAGAAGGATGCCTCATAAAACATTGAGGACAGTGGAATCATGACCTGAGGTCTCCCTCTAGAGGTGGAACTTGAATAGTGTTGCCTATTAACTGGAAATCATTCTTCTGTGACAAAAATGCTGATAATCTTGCTGTTGTACTGTGTTAGACATGTGAGATATTGCATAATTGTCACATATGCTCTCTCCTTAGGCAGAGTCATGAATTTTGAAAAGTTTTTTTGCAATGTGCAGTTACATTCTACAAGTGTTAAACCCTTCAATTCTGCTTTATTTTCTCTGGCCACCAGCCAGTTCTCATGGTGTTGGAATAATTGTCTCAAAAGTTTGATTCCCCCCACCCCACCTCACCCCCACCACCCCCTATCATTGAGAATTCAATATCCATGTGTTAGCTTCTCTTTGAGTGGGGTATTTCCTAATCTTACTTCCCTGTCCTATAAAGAGAGAGAAGTGAGGTGAGAGTGACTGCCCTTGACAATGTGGCATCAAGGAATCCGAGCAAAACTGGAGTCAGTGGGAATTGTGGGGAAAACTCTCTGCTGATTGGAGTTATACCTAGCACAAAGGAAGATGGTTGTGGTTGTTGGACGTCAGTCATCACAGATCCAGGACTTCACTGCAGGAGTTCCTTGGGATAGTGTCCTTGGCCTCACCATCATCAGCTGCTTCATCAATGACCTTCTATCATAAGGTCAGAAGTGTGGATGTTTGCACACTGTTCAGCACCATTCACGATTCCTCAGGTACTGAAGCAGTCCATGTCCAAACGCAGCAAGACCTGGACAATATCCAGGCTTGGGCTAACAAGTGTCAGGCAATGACTATCTCCAACAAGAGAGAATCCAACCATCGACCCTTGATGTTCAATGGCATTACCATCACTGAATCCCCCACTATCAACATCCTGGGGGTTACCATTGACCAGAAACTGAACTGGACTAGCCATATAAATACTGTAGCTTCAAGAGCAGGTCAGAGCTAGGAATCATGCGATGAGTAACTCACCTCCTGACTCCCCAATGCCTATTCACCATCTACAAGGCACAAGTCAGAAGTGATGGAATACTCCCCACTTGCCTGGATGAGTGCAGCTCCCACGACATTTAAGAAGCTTGAACACCGTTCAGGACAAAGCAACCCACTTGATAGGCATCAAATCCACAAACATTCAATCCTTCCACCACTGACACACAGTAGCAGCAGTGTGTACCATCTACAAGATGCAAGAATTCGCCAAGAGTCCTTCAACAGCACCATCCAAACCCACGACCGCTCCCATCTAGGAGGACAAGGGCTGCAGATAGATGGGAACACCACCACCTGGAAGTTCCTTTCCTAGTCACTCACCACGACATAGAAATATATCACCATTCCTTCACTGTTGCTGAGTCAAAATTCTGGAACTCCCTTCCTAACAGCACTGTGGGTGTACCTACACCACATGGACTGCAGTGGTTCAAGAAGGCAGCTTACCACCGCCACCTCAAGGACAATTAGGGTGGACAATAAATGCTGGCCCAGTCAGCGAAGCCCACATCCCATGAATGAATTTAAAAAAAAGTAGCCTCCTGATTCAGATGTTGATGGAATCCATGGAAATGATGTGTGCTCTGTTTTAACTGAAGGAGAGAAGCACTGAATAAACTTCCAGTGCATGTTTGTTAGTTCTTGACAAATCTTTAACCAGATTAATTGTAATTATGTCTCATAAAGTGAATTCCATCTGTAGCTAGAGTTATGGACTCAATCTTCATGCTAGATCATCATGTCTTGAAAGTGACTCTGTTGCACAATGCTAAATGTTTCTATCTCTTAAGCCAGCCATTCTTGAAGCCAATTTAGACCCAGGTTGTTGGCTTTGTTTCCCTGAGCTGCAAGAAAAATCAGGATCCTATTCCCGATTGTCCAATGGCTCTGTGGTGTACAGAAACACAACTCCATGTTGGGATCCTCTTGTCCTTGCCATCAAATCAAATGCACCACTAGTGGTGTTTACATGTGCTTAGATATCTGGCATGGTTCCGTGGGTAGCACTCTCATCTCATAGTGCTACCACTAAGCCAGAAGGACAATGGGATCAAAACTCTTCTCTCTGCTACGTGTAAGGATCCTTCATGAAATTAATTTGAAACTTCAACCAGCAGTTGATGAATTCAAGTTCATTTTAGAAATTTGAGCAAAAATTCCAGACTGACACTCCAGCTGCAGTACTTGAGGGAGTGCTGCACTGTCGAGGTGCCATCTTTCAGATTCGATTTGAAACAGAAGTAGCTGCCCACTCAAGTGGATATAAAAAAGTCCATGGCAGTATTTTGAGAAAAAGTAGAGGAGGTATCCCATGTGTCCTGGCCAATATTTATCCCTCAACCAACATCACCTAAACAGTTACCTGGTGACCATCTGTGTTCAAATTGTGTACTGTGTTTCCCACAACAGTCACTACACTTCAAAAAGTACTTCATTGGCTCTAAAGTGCTTTGGGGTATTCTGAAGTTGTGAAAGGTCCTATATAAATGCAAGTCTTTTAACACGTAATCAATGTGCCCTCTAAATTGCGTACATGCCCAACAGCATTGGAGGTATTGTCTGGGCCTAGTACTGTGTTAAATACAGCGAATTTTAAAGTGTGTAAAAAACATTTAAAGTACTGAACATAACAACAAAATTTTAATGGGGATATTGCTTATGATAAAGAATCACAACTCAACCTCAGCTATTGCTGTTTGATCCAGTTCTGATCAGGCTCTTTCTGTGTTGAGTATCCTGGCAGCAAGCCCACCCTGTTCGAGGGCAGTGTATAACTTTTTTCAGACTCACTGTGCCTCCCCTTTGGGTTGGAGAGCCCTGTTTCATCGTGCAGAAGTTGAGGATCTTCTTGTGATGGTTCTTCCCACAGGTACTGGTAGAGATTCAGAGCGACAATGGCTGGAAAGGAGGCTGTAGCACAGTGTGATGTACCTGTTACCATCCTTGAGAATCGGATCAAAGCTGCCAAGGACCCTGAGGAGATGGCAAAGCTTCAGAAAGACCTGGACCAGCTCCTTGAGGTAACTGAACATGGGGTGGGGTTCCTCCCCTGCACACCCCTCCACCAATGGTGCTTCCTCCCTTCAAAGCCAGTGACTGAATGTTACTATTTGGTGATGGACTAGGAAGTGATGGGACTGGATGCTCACTGGCAGGCTGCAGGCAGGCAGCTCACTGACTTAGCGATGGAGAGTGCTACCACCAGACAGCTCTCCATCCTTGGGACTTTTACAAGGTTTCTACAGGAGAGGAATAAAATAGTGGAATCTAATTTCGCAGTCCTTTACAGGCTGTTGGGGTATAATTAAACAGATCCATTATTTTACAGACAAGAGAGCTGATCCGACAGACAGTGCAGCAGATCGTTAGACTGGCTATGGACTCCGAAGAACAGGCCGAACGCGTGCTAACCACAAACCAGCGCCTCACAGAGCGGGAAAACTATTATGCTGTGGTGGAGTATTTCCGGGTTCACTGCTTCGACTGGCACAAGCGAGAGGTACGTCTGTGACACTGGCATTTAGTGATGGACCAACAGAACAACAACAATAGGATCAGGCGAAGACCATTGGCCCCTCGAGCCTGTTCCACCATTCAATACGATCATGACTGATCTGTGGCCTAAATATATAGCCACCTAGGTTTCATATCCCTTAATACCTTTGGATAACAAAAATCTATCAATCTCACATTTAACATTAATAATTGACCTAGCATCATTTCTACCATCCTTTGTACAAATGTTTCCTAATTTCACTCCTGAAAGGTCTGGCTCTAAATTTTAGACCATGATCCCTAGTCCTAGGCTGCTCAATCAGCAGAAAGTTTATTTCTATCCATCCCATCTACTGCTCTTACTTCCTTGAAAACTTCAATTGAATCATTCCTCAAACTTCTAAGTTTCAGGGAATGTAATGCTACTTTGTGTAATCCCTCTTCATGATTTAACCGTTGGAGTCCAGATATCACTCTGGGAAATCTACATTCCACTTCTTCCCAGGCTAATAGATCCTTCTTAAAGTTTGGTACCCAGAATGCCCCACAATACTGCAGTTGTGATCTAACTGGGCCTTTGTATATCTGAGGCACGATTTTACCCCCTTGTATTCTTGTCCTCTAGATACAATGGCCAGGCATTCCATTAGTTTTTTTGATTTTCTGTACCCGTTCATGATATTTCAATGATCTATGTACCTGGATCCCCAAGTCTTTTTGGAGTATCATGTGCAATTTTCCAACCTAAAAGAATGTTTCCTGAATCAATAGAACTGTGAGGGATAATTCAGAAGTAAAATGCTGCACATACTGGAAATCTGTATTAAAAACTGAAAATTCTGGAAATACTCAACAGGTCTGGCAGCACTGTGGAGAGAGAAACAGAGTTAACGTTTCAGGTCAATGACCTTTCATCAGTTCTCACTTACTTCCTTTAAACCCTGGGTTGGAAACTATCTGGTCCTGAGGATTTGTCACTCTTTAGTGCCATTATTTGCTTCATCACTGTTGTTTTGTTTATGTTAATCATTGTGAGTCCCTGATTCGACAATAATTACCTTAGGGTTTCTGACAAGCTTCCTGTACTGTAAACACTGACACAAAGTAATTATTAAAAATGTCTGCCATTTCTTTGTCATTCTTATGTTTAATTGTTTAAAAAGTTGTGTTGATTTTGATATCCTTTGCGAGTTTCTTTTCATACTCCCTTTTTGTAGCTGTTACTGTTTATTTTATCACCATTTGCTGTTCTTTGTAATTTTCCAGTTATTGGGATCTGTACTTTTTTTTGCACTTTTGTATGCTTTTTCTTTTAGCTCTATGTTGTCTCTTAACTCTCAATTCATCCATGGGCACTGCTTTTGGTCAATAGAGCGTTTTCCCCTTGGGAGCATAAACTAGTTCTGCACCAGATTAAATTAATTTTTAATGAATGTATGTGCACTACAGCCATTACTGACCCTCATCTTGTTCAATATCCACTTTCCAATCAGTGTCACTGGACCAAGAGTAGGTGAGTGGACTCTAATCGATTTTCTCCCTCTCTAACCCTGGCTGAGATCAATTGGATTAATATAGAATGGGATTGAATGCGGAATATCCTGGTCTGCACCTTGGTTCCACATCATTTACCTTCAGACCATTGGAGGAATCATACAAAACCCAAGTTATTGGGGCAAAACATTGCAATGTAAGATATCATGAACCCACTGCTATCTTCTTCACGAGAAATAGATTTCAAACATTAGAAATTTAACTTCATGATTAGACTATTATTGTTAATTATTTCTGTTCCGAGTACAGACCATTGTGCCCACACAGGCTGGGAAAGAGCTATCCAGCCTAATCCCACTTTCCAGCTCTTGGTCTGTAGTCCTTTACCTTATGGCACTTCAAGTGAATATCCAAGTACATTTTAAATACAATGAGGGTTTCTGTCTTTACGACCATTTCAGGCAGAGAGTTCCAGACCCCAACCACTCTCTGGGTGTAAAAGTTTCTCCTCAACTCCCCTTCAATCCTTCTACTAATTACTGAAAATTGATGCCCTTAGTCAATGACCTCTCTGTTAAGGAAAGTAGATCCTCCCTATCCATTATCATAATTTAATACCCTTCAATTAAATGTCTCCTACAGCCTCCTCTGCTCCCAAGAATGCAAACTCAGGCAATCTAATCTTTTCCCTTGGCTAAAATTCTCCAGTCCTGGCAACATCTTTGTAAATCTTCTCTGTACTTTCTCTAGTGCAATTATATTTTTCATATAATGTGGTGACCAGAACTCCACGTAGTCCTCTAGTTGTGGCATAACTTGTGTTTTGTACCATTCAAGTATAACATCCCTGTTCCTACATTTTATGCTTTGACTAATAAAGGAAAGTATCCCATATTCCTTCTTAACCACCTTATCCTTTGTCCTGCACCCTCACTGATCTGTGGCCATGCACTCCAAGGTCACTCTGTTCCTCTACACTTCAGTACTCTACCATTTATTGTGTTCCCTTGCCTTGTTATCTTCCCTTGCCTTCCCCAAATGTATTACCTTACACTTCTCTGGATTGAATCCATTTTCCTGCCCACCTGACCAATATTAATATTTTTCTGCAGTCAACAACAGTCTTCCTCATTATCAACTACAAGGCTAAATTTTGTATCATGCGCAAACTTCTTAATCATGCCCCCTACATTTAAATCTAAATCATTGATGTACACCACAAAAAGCAAAGAATCTAGTACTGAGCTCTGCAGAATACCTCAAACAGCCTTCCAGCTACAAACATCTGTCGATCTGTCTACTGCATTTGTTGCTCCCAATGTGGTCTCCTCTACATTGGAGAGACCAAACGTAAACTGGGCGACCGCTTTGCAGAACACCTGTGGTCTGTCCGCAAGAATGACCCAAACCTCCCTGTCGCTTGCCATTTTAACACTCCACCCTGCTCTCTTGCCCACATGTCTGTCCTTGGCTTGCTGCATTGTTCCAGTGAAGCCCAACGCAAACAAGGAACAACACTTCATCTTCCGACTAGGCACTTTACAGCCTTCCGGACTGAATATTGAATTCAACAACTTTAGGTCTTGAACTCCCTCCTCCATCCCCACCCCCTTTCTGTTTCTTCCCCTTTCCTTTTGTTTTTTCCAATAAATTATATAGATTTTTCTTTTCCCACCTATTTCCATTATTTTTAAATATTTTTAAATCTTTTATGCTCCCCCCACCCCCACTAGAACTATACCTTGAGTGCCCTACCATCCAATCTTAATTAGATAATATCACCAGCTTCAACACCTATGTGTTCTTTTGTTCTGTTGTCTGTAACATCTTTTGATGATCTGCTTTTATCACTGCTTGTTTGTCCCTACAATCACACCACCCCACTCCACCTCTCTCCCCCCCCAACCCCCCCTCCCCCCAAACACACACACACACACACACACACCTTAAACCAGCTCATATTTCACTCGTTCCTTGGATTCATCTAGTTCTGTTGAAGGATCATGAGGACTCGAAACGTCAACTCTTTTCTTCTCCGCCGATGCTGCCAGACCTGCTGAGTTTTTCCAGGTAATTCTATTTTTGTCGATCAGTACCCTTTGCTTCCTGTCCATATGTATGCTAGCACCCTTATATTCATTGTTTTAACTCCCATTCTTGGCTCAAGGAATGTTATATTTCACAAGAGATGGGGGTGGGAGTTGGGAATAGTTAGCAAAATAAAAGGTTCAGACTCTAAATTCATTTAACATTTTAGAGCATCTCTTTGTTGTAAATGGTGTAGAGGGAAGAGTTCCTCTGTAATGGTATGGACACCATGATTAATTGTCCATTTGTGGTTTTATTGTTGCAGTACGAGTATGCTCGTCACCAGCTGAGCGCCTTCGTCAATCTGTGTGAGGAGCGGGTCCCACTGGCACGGTATGGTATCGCCCAACAACCACATACTCGGGCTTTTAAATTGAAGGGAACCTGAATTCCATTTGATAGTTGTGCAGTGGTGGTGGGGGGGAGAGTCATTTTTAACAGAAACCCTTACAGACAATAGTCAGTAGGTAGTTTGTATGTCATCTTAATTTTAAGCTAATGTTTAATGAAAGGTTTGATATTATGAAGCATTAAGGAAGAATGCAACATAATACAAGGAGACATTAGAAAACATGCAGACTGGGTAATCTGGCAAATAAACTTTAACGTACATAAATATGAGGTGGTGTGCAGAAACATCACTTACACCTTATAAAGTAAGAAAATGAATGGTGCAGAAGAGCAAAAGGATCTCGGGTTAAAGGTGAACAAATGTTGAAAGCAGTATCACAAGTTATCAAAACAATTGAAAATGCTCACAAACCACTGGGATTTATTTTTTGGGATATGAAAGACAAAAATGTTGAAGCTATGCTAAACTTGGGTCAGGCTGCACTTGGAGCACTGTGTACATTTCTGGTCTCCATACTATAAAAAGAACTGGAGAAAGTGCAAAAAAGATGTGCCAGAATGGGACCAGAACTGAGAGATTACAGCTACTGGTAAAGGTAACAGGTTGGGACATTTTTCTTTAGAAAAGAGACAACTTGGAGGAGACTTGATCGAGTCTTTAAAATTATGAATGGGTTGGACAGTATAAATGTGGAGATCATTTGAGGGAGATTCCTAAACTAGGGGCCATAAATACAAGATGATTACCAATAAATCCAGTAGGGAAATTAGGAGAAACTTGTTCACTGAAAGAGTGTTAGAATGTGGAACTCGCTACAACAGGCAGTGGTTGATGCAAATAGCTTAGATGCTTTCAAAAAGAAACTATATGTATTGCATGAGGGAGAAACAAAATCAAAGGATATGCTGACAGGCTGAGATGAGACAGTTTCTTATTTCCATGGAGAATGGAAGGAGACACATGTGGAGCATAAACACCAAGAGAGACTAATTAGGTCCAGTGGCCTGATTCTGAGCTGTGCATTCTATGTAATTTTATATAATTAAACTGTTCTAAGGCTGTTTACCAAGAATAAATGGGGTAATCTCTATTGTACAAATATTGAGAAGCTGTAACCGCAACAAGAAGGGTTATCTCAGTCATTACCAACCTGAATTACTCACCTAGAAACTGGGAGACCAGAAATCATCTTCCAATCTAAGTCAACACCAAACTTGGTCTTGAAGCAGGGTAACCTGGGCATTCCAATTGGATATAACGAATTGTTCCATGTCTTTTGCTTTGTTAGTTCTGGGCTTTCCAAATTGGAGAGCCTGTCAGTGGATTAAGAAAGAGTATTGATGTTCTATCACCAGGTGTCAATAGAATACACAGTGTACATGGCTTACACAACAAACTAAAAACGCTGGGAAGCAGGTAATATACTTACTTTAAGAAGTCTCCACTTTGTCAAATTGAGTCTAATAAAGCTTTCTGAAAATTGGAATTTGGGGGGGGTCAATGGAGATCTCATCTCAGTCTTGTATTCCTCTCTGCTGGACAGCCAGGTCCTTCAAATCATCAGATTGTAATAGAAGTTTTTCCCTACTTGGACTTGAGTGGTGCATCTGCTTGCAAAATAAATAAGAAATAAAATACTGCAGATGCTGGAAACCTGAAATAAAAACAGAAAATGCTGGAGAGCAAAATTGCTCAGCAGGGCAAGGAGCATCTGTGGAGAGAGCAGCAGAGATACCATTTCAGGTCAATGATCCTTCATCAGAACTCTGAAAGGTCATCAACCTGAAACATTAACTCTGTCTCTCCATGGAGAGACCTGCTGTACAATTCTGCAGAATAAATAACTACTTTAAGATGTTTTCTGTGTTTTTTCTCTGTACGTGAGCTGCATTGCATTCACTCTGTGTCTTTGAACAGGATCAAGGAAACCATTGACCAAGTGAGTGAGAAGCTGAAGAAATGACAATGTGGAACCCCCTCCCCTCCATTTAGTTGAGACCAGGATCTCCCTCTCTCAACTCCTTGTGTCTTCCAATTAGAGTCAAAACTTTTAAAGCTGGTAGCTTCTCTCTCTCTCTCTGGTGCTGCTGGTTAGACGACATTATTCAGAATAACTGGACAGGGGATCGCTACAGACCAGCAAATCACTTGATGCAAACTGCAAAGAACCCTAATACTTTTTAGTCTATAAAATGTGCACTGAAAGTATGAACACTTAGTATTTATAAAGCAAATTACATTATATACATGCTTTGTTATTTTAATACATGCTCATTAGTAATGGTGCTGATCAAGCTCAAGGTCACTAGATATGCCGAAAGACAGAGTTAAAACCATCTTCCATGCCCATTGTACGCTGCAGTTTACAGTTTAGGTCCTGTATTGATGGTCTGAAAGATAAACAGCTTGGTTACCTGATGGATGCACCAGTCAGCTAGCTCGATCACTCAGCTTCAAGGATCAGTTTGCTTTTGGTACAAAGGTCTTTTGTTGTTACTGGGACACTGTCTTTATGTAGATGATGAACTTCTTTGGAAGGGTAGAGGAGAAGTTTACTCTTTCACAGTGAAAGCATGAGGCTGTTGATTCGGTGAATGGTGTCATTCCATTGTCCATTTTCAAACAAATGAAAATATTTCAGGAAAATCACTTTTTGAAGATTGTGTCACTTTAAAATGCCAACATTTTCAGGAACATGAAAAATGTATTGGGGTCAAATATCCTTTTCCTTTTTGATTATTTTTTATCATATTCTGTGATGTCATCTCTTTCCAAAAATGCATCCAGTTTCTTTGCCAATTCATTTTTACCAGCTCCTTTAGTTGTTTCATTAAATTCATTAACTCTTTGAGTGAACACGTTTTGCCCAGCGTTTCTTCTCTGTGTATGCAGATTCTATCTTTCTATGAATTGGGCTCTCTAATTTTTAATTTGGGTCTCTGGATATTTGAACTTTTCATTGCAGTTGACATTTTGCCTGGCTGAGCTTCACACTTCAGCTTCATTCTCGAAAATTTTGATTCAATCAAAGTCTCTTTTCAAACAGGCCCAATCTTTCCTCTTCACTTGGTGGCAGGGATCCCATTGGACTGTCCACATCACCTTCCCATTCCTCAGATTACACAACAAAGATGCAGAATGAGAAAAGGCCATTCAGCCCATCAAGTTTATTCCACTTGAGTCCATGCCTGATTGGATTATCAAGAACCTCTGTCCCACAATACCTGTCAACGTCCCCAAATTAGAAGGCATCAATTTCCTTCATCGAGCTCCCTCAGCGATTTAAAAACAATCAGTGCCATTAATATCTCTCTAACCGTTCAATCTCCATTCTCAACAGATATGGACACAGCTCAAATTAAATGTCAGTTGGTCCCAAATCAAACCTCTGGGGAACTATTTCTAATCTTGTACCTTGTAGCCTAGGAATGCAGTATCGTGACCAAATTGCCCAGTTTGGTCTACTTTACTCTGCCCACATTGCCCAGCCTGGTTTATTTGAATGAGTGTAGAACTAGAGGTTTGAGCAAGTTAAACAGTTCATTTATTTCCACCTCTTTGATACCTTTCATTAGTTTGAAGGGTGTGTCATGTCTCCTTTGAACACCTTTAATTATTGTACCTAACCTTGTTCTTCTCTGCACTAGTCCCTGAGCCCTTATTGTACCTGTAGAATTTGTGCTTTAGCTCATATGAAGCCTCTGATACTCTGGTAGAAAATATCCTATATTTTGGAAACTGCTATAACAGTTTCATAGATATGCAAAAAAAACTTCTTTTCAAAATTTTGTGCTGACCTTCATTTCTCCCTCATCCTTCACATCCACAATGTAAACCAACCCAATTCATCTGACACCCACCATCGAGCTCTTTTTAAAACTCTTTTAAATACTGTTACCTTTTCTGATACCAATTTCTATTCTATAGGTTTTGGGGTTGGTTAGGACACATCATCTAGGCTAACAATTCAGGGCACTACTGAGAGAGTGCTGTTTTGGTGAAAGTGTCATCTTGCAGGTGAGATGCTGAATCGACCTATTGAGATGAATGTAAAATATCCCGTGGAAATATCTGAAGTGTAAAGCAGGAATTCCTGGATGATATTCATCCCTCGACCAACAAGACTGATTTACTGGTCTTTCATCCCATCTGCTGTTTATTGGACCTTGCTGTGTGCAAACATTTCCCTATAGTGACCACACTTTAGAAGTAATTAATTATCTGGAAAGCACTTTAGGATACCCCAGGGTCATGAATATTAAATAAATGTAAAGCTCACTAGCTTAGTTTTAAGTAAATTAAATGACTTGGCAATTGTTCCAATTGGTTTTATTTGTGTTGTTCTTCAATCTTTTATTCATTGACCTACTAACTGCATTTTAAGTTTTAAAAAACAATTAAAACTTTTAAATACTTGGAGTAAAAGTGCAACTGTTTTTATTGAACCTAGTGTGGGAGAACTGAGATTTGCAACAACTAACTCCTATAAAAGGAACTAGGTTGGTATCTATTAAGAAGCAGGGTTGAGGTGTATATATATTTTTTTTGTAGTGTCAGATGTAGGTCTTTGGTAACATTCTTGCTTATGAGTCAGAAGGTTGTGGGATCAGGTTTCGCTCCAGAGACTAAAATCTAGACTTAGTCATGGTGCCAATTCTGAGGGACAGCTTCACTCAGAGGTGACATCTTTCAGATGAGACATTAAACTAAAGTCCTGTCTGCTCTCTCAGGTGGATTTAAAAAATTGAATGAGACTATTTCGAAGCAGAGCAGAAGTGTTCTCTCTAGAGTACTGCATAATGTTTAAAGCTCACCCAAGATCAATGAAAACAGATTATCTGATCATTATCACATTGCTGTTTGTGGGATCTTGTGTGAAAATTAACTCTTATGTTTCCAGATTTTCACTCTGCTTTGAGTAAAGACGTGTTTTCTGCTCTCACACCCCTAGCTTTGTGTCTTAGCTTTAATTTTAAGGTTATGTCCCCATGTTCTGGACTCTCCTGCCAGAGGAAATAGTCTCTCTCTATCTATCCTATTAATTCACGTAATCATCTTAAACATCTCAATTAGATCGCCCCTCAATCTTCTGTATTCAAGGGAATACAAACATAGTCTCTGTAACCTGTTCACATCATTCAACCCTTTTGGCCCTGGTATCATTCTAGTGAAGTTGCACTGCATCCCCTTGTATTCTTCCTGAGTTGCAGTGCTCAGAACGGAACACAGTACTACTGCACTGTGAGCACCTTTGGATCTGAATGGATAGTTGGTCCTGGATTTTTAAACAAGTAGCTATACTCGGATTTAACTGAGAAGCGCCAGGAATAAGGGAAATTTAGGGCCAATATAATAAAGTCGGTTAAGGAGAGCATTGCTGGAGAAAGAGGATGACCCAGAGGGTTCAAGGCCAGAATCAATTTGGCTAGAGCTAAGGAACAAAAAGGGTGCAATTGCATTGCTCGGTGTAGTCAATAGACCACCAGCTAGTTAGAAGGACATAGAAGAACAAATCTGCAGGGAAATTAGAGAGATGCAAGCATTATAGAGTAGTTATAATGGTTGACTTTAATTACCCAAATGTAGACTGGGACAGTGGTGGTGGAGAGGGGCAAAAGTTCCTAGATTGTGATCAGGAAAATTTTCTACAGCAGTGTGTGTCCAATCTAACAAGAAAAGATGCACTGTTGGACCTGGTTCATGGAAATGAGGTGGGCCAGATAGATCAAGTGTCAGTGGGGGAACATTTAGGCAACAGTGATCATTGTATTGTATGTTTTAGGATGATAGAAAAGGACGATAGGCAATCCAGAGTAAGAAAAATTAACTGGACGAGAGCCGACTTCAATGCGGCAAGAATGGTGCTGGGCCAGATAGACTGGAACGAAAGATTAGCGGGAAAAACTGTAGCTGAACAATGGGCTACCTTCAAAAAAGAATTGGTTTGGACACAGTCAAGGGATATTCCATCGAAAAGGAAAGATAGGGCAAACAAATCCAGAGCTCCCTGGATTAAAAATGAGATCAAAATTAAGATAAAAAAGAAAAGTTTGCTTATGACAGGTGTCAGATAGAAAATACAATTGAGAACCAAGAGGAATACAGAAGGTTCAGAGGGAAGGTGAAAAAGCATATTAGAGAAGCAAAGAGAGATTATAAGAAAAGACTAGCAGCCAACATAAAGAGGAATCCCAAAGTCTTCTATAGGCATATAAATAGTAAAAGGGTGGTAAAAGGAAGAGTAGGGACAATTAGATACCTAAAAGGGAATTTACACATGGGCGAAGAGGCCATGGCTGAGGTATTAAATGAATATTTTGCATCTGTCTTTACCAAGAGGGTAGATGCTACCCAGGCCGTGGTGACAGATGAGGAAACTCTGTCACTAGAAGGGCTCAAAATTGATAAGGAAGAAGTGCTGAACAGATCGTCAATACTTAAAGTTGACAAGGCGCCAGGACCGGGCGAGATACTTCCAAGAGTACTGAAGGAAGTGAGAGTAGAAATTGCAGGGGCACTGGCCATAATCTCAGTCTTTCCTAGACTCAGGGGAGGTGACAGATGACTGGAGAATTGCAAACATTACACCCTTGTTCAAAAAAGGTGTAAGGGTAAGCCCAGCAATTACAGACCAGTCAGTTTAAGTTCAATGATGGGCAAGATTCTAGAAACAATTATTCAGGATAGAATGGAAAAATATGGGTTGATAAGGAAGAGCCAGCATGGATTTCTAAAGGAGAAATCATGTTTAACAAACTTGCTGGAGTTTTTTGAAGAGGTAACAGAAAAGGTCAGTGAGGGTAATGCTGTTGATGTGGACTTTCAAAAGACATTTGATACAATGCCACACAGCAGACTTGTGAGAAAAGTTATTGCTCATGGAATAACAGAGACAGTAACAACATGAATACAGAATTGGCTGAAAAATATGAAGCAGAGAGCAATGGTCAATGGATATTTTTTGGGCTGGAGGAAGGTTTGTAGGAGTTCCCCAGGGGTCGGTATTAGGACCCTTGCTTTTCCTGATATATATTAATGATCTAGGTCTTGGTGTGTAGGGGACAGTTTCAAAGTTTGCGGATGATATGAAGCTTGTAAACTGTGAAGAAGACCGTGTAGAACTTCAAAAGGACATAGACAAGTTAGCGGAATGGGCAGATAGGTGGCAGATGAAGTTCAATGTGGAGAGGTGTGAGGTGATGCATTTTAGTAGGAAGAATATGGAGAGACAATACAAAATAAGGGGTGAAATTTTGAAGGGGGTGCAGGAGCAGAAAGATCTGGGGGTTATATGTGCATAGATCATTGAAGGTGGCAGTACGGGTGGAGAGAGCAGTTAATAAAGCATATAGTATCCTGGGCTCTATTAATAGGAGCATAGAGTACAAGAGCAAGGAGGTTATGCTGAATTTATATAAGACTCGTTAGACCCCCTCAGCTGGAGTATTGTGTACAGTTCTGGGCACCACATTATAGTAAGGATGTGAATAGGAAGGAAATGCAGAAGAGGTTAACAAGAATAGTTCAGGGACGAGAAACTTCAGTTATGAAGATAGATTGTAGAGGATAGGATTGTTCTCCTTGGACAGAAGGCGGCTAAGAGGAGATTTGATAGAAATGTTCAAAATCATGAGCGGGCTGGACAGAGTAGATAGGGAGAAGCTGTTCCCGCTCGTGAAAGGATCAATAATGAGAGGGCACAGATTTAAAGTGATTTGCAAAAGAAGCAAATGTGGCATGAGGAAAGACATTTTCACACAACTGATTTGGGTCTAGAATTCACTGCCTGGAAGTGTAGTGGAGGCAGATTCAACTGAGGCATTCAAGAGGGCATTAGATGATTATTTGAATAGAAACAATGTGCAGGAGTACAGGGAAAAGGCAGGGCAATGGCACTAGATCATAATGCTCATTTGGAGACCCAGTGCAGACACAATGGGTTGAATGGCCTCCTTCTGTGCAGTTAAAATTCTGTGATTCTGTGGATGGGCAGAATTACTTACATCATCCTCTGTCTCCCTTTACCCTGCAGACTGACTTTGATGAGGCTTTACTTTGCTTAGGACATCATTGTTTGTTACATTCTCTTGTTCCCTGCCCAGGAATGCAAGGAAAAAGCAGAAGAAAGAGACCTGAAGTGTTCTGGTAAATGTGATCAGCGACTTCAGTAACAGTTAATGCTTTACATAACCGCTTGACAGATGAATTTTAGTCATGTGTTGATGTGACTTTGATGAATATAGAGTGGCAAACCCCTTGCTTTGTGGCAATGAGTCCTGCTTATACCATCATTGTGTGCAGAATCTAACACAAGTAGATTCTCGCTTTTGCACAGTGATAATAGAGAATTAATAAGCTCTGACACTTTTCATCTCCTTCTGTAACCACAGCTAGTTCCAGGATGATTTATATTGAGTACAGGAGTGTAGCTAAAAGGAGAGGAATCCAATTACTCTGAGGCAGCTGACAAATTAAGTAGCAATGAACTGTCAGCCCATATATCTGAGAGTTCTACAAAAGTAAATCAGCATTAAACAGATTTTTAATCTCCTAATTTTCACCTCTGCTGTAAAAATGCTGAGACATACTGCAGGATAGATCCATGATTGCCGGTATCCCTCCTGTATCTTGATAAAGTGGATATTCTCCATCAAGTGGTCTGGCGAATGAACGTTGCAAGGATATTCAGCATGGAGAAAATACATGTTCTCACCCGGTATCTATACACAACATTTACAGCAGGGATCACTGGATAATGACCTATCGAGAACCCTGGTGGATTTTCTCCTTCCTAATCTGCATTTACACTGCCCCGGCTGAAATCAAGTATCTCAGGACAGATTTTTTTGAACACGTTCTTGGGATGTGGGCATCACTGGCAAGGCTGGCATTTATTGCCTATCCTTGATTGCCCTGAGCTGGTGGTTGGACTTCTAGACCACTGCAGTCTAATTTTATTCATTGTAGCATTTGATACAATTGAATGGCTTGCTATCTCATTTCAGATGACAGTTAAGAGTCAACCATGTTGGTGTGGGTCTGGAGTCAGGTAAAGGCCAGACTGGGTAAGGGCGGCAGGTTTCCTTCTGAAAGGACATTAGTGAACCAGTTATATTTTTAATGACAATCCAACAGTTTCATGATCACCTTTTATGATTTCCAATTTATTTCAGTTGACTCCAGCCTCTACAGCTTTTTGGGGAAGAATGTTTCAGATTTCCACTACACTTTGTGTGAAGATGTGCTTCCTGATGTCAGCCTTGAACAAGCTAACTCTAATTTTAAAGTTAAGCCTCCTTGTTCCAGACTCCCCCACTAGTGGAAATAGTTGTTCGGATTTTTCGCTGATTAGGGCTGACTCAGGGGCCCTTTAAAGTGGCAGGCAAGATTACTGCCCCCATTTCCGTTTCTGGGATAAGGGTGTGGGTAGCCTGCCTGCATGCAACTTTTGCCCAAAAAGCTGTAGAGCTTTTTCAAAATTTCAAAACTGAGATTGATAGATTTTTGTTAGGCAAGCACCTTATGGAAACAAGACAGGTAAATCGACTTAAAGTGCAGATCAGAATCAGCCATGATTGAATGACAGAACTGGCTTACAGGGCTGAATGGCCTCCTCCTATTCCTATGTTCCCCTGTTTGATCCCCCCTGATCTGAGCTGAGGTGTGGTAAAGACTGTACCATTGACCTCAGAAGGGATAGCTGGCTTTGGTTCTCTCTTTCTTGACGATGTGCAGACATCAATTAAAGACAGGATTGAGCTCGGATATGAGGCTTCCTGAAGACCAATTCTACATTGCCACAGAGTGAATAGACTCACCTAGTAAATTGGTGATGTATTGGAGGATGACTGATTCTGTGGAACAGTGAACCAGAATCAATGACTTCTGGAGAGGAGGGGGCAGAGGGAGAGAAATCAGAAGGGAAGAATCAAAACTGGGCAACAGGTTAAAAAATATCAGCAGGTCTGGCAGCATCGGCGGAGAAGAAAAGAGTTGACGTTCTGTCGAAGGGTCATGAGGACTCGAAACGTCAACTCTTTTCTTCTCCGCCGATGCTGCCAGACCTGCTGAGTTTTTCCAGGTAATTCTGTTTTTGTTTTGGATTTCCAGCATCCGCAGTTTTTTTGTTTTTATTTAGGTTAAAAAATATGTTTTGCAACTAGCCCTGGCTTGATTTAATGTCAAAGAAACAGATGCTGACACAGGATAATCTTCGTATTTGGCTATAGTTTTCAGGACATCTCTCGGGGTTGGCAGACACTGTATATACAAACAAAATGGGACATGGGGCTTATATTTATATAATCCCAAGCAATTCCCTTTTATGGACACAACAGGAGCATAATGTCTGGAGTTATTTCCGAGAGTTTAAGTGCCATACAACTCATTTCCCCTTTAAAGAGCAATTCTGCATTCCAAGCATCTACTAAAGGAACAACATCTTCAAGAAAAGATTTTTGGCAAATCTTTCTGTGAAAATAAACGGAAAGACAAAGTCAGGACACTTATGCACAAATCCTCAGTTTTAAAAATTACTTTTAACCCATTGAAGGGGTGAGCTGACAGTGTGAATCCTACCCAGTCTGTTGGAAAAAGACAAGCTCTATGGATTTAATGGCTTTTCTTTACAATTGTGAAGTCATACGACACAGAAGGAGGCCTTTTGTTGTACTAGCTCTTCCAATTATTCCCACAACCATGCTCTTACCCCATAGCCCTGCAAATGTCTCTCTTTCAAAAATGTATCTTCTAAGCTAAGATTTTTAACTTGAAATAGGAAAATTAGCATTACATCAATTGACAAATTAAATCAATTGGGAGGTTTTAAGGTTTTCAGTTACAACATAATGAGCAATGAAAGAGTTGACTTTGGCCAGCTAAACCTGTGTGAAAGTGATGGTGACAGCTCACACATTTATTGACTGAACTTCAACAGTAATTAATTGTAAAACAGTGTGTGACATCCTAAGTTACTATGCAAATGCAACTTCTTTACACTGCTCATTGACTAGTGAAAAGAGTATCCCAGGCAGAGGTGTGTGAGGGAGAAGGAATATTATTTGTGGAAGCGGAGTTGAAGACTGTGAGAATGGATGAATATACTGCAGTTTTTCTTGATTACCTTTGGTGATTATAGAGTATTGATACAAAGCATTCCTTCATCGAAGATCGTGTGCTTTTTACAGGTACATACACTGAGCTTGGCTCAGTCCACAGCACACTTGTTGCTGGGTCAGTAGGTTGTGGGTTTTTTCGCTATAATAGGATTTTGACTTCACAATCCAGGCTGATCCTTCTGCTCAATACTGAAGGAGGTACTGTACTGTCAAAGGTGCTGTCCCTTAACTGAGATGTTAACCAAGGCCCCATCTGCCTATTTAATAAGATGTTAAAGATCCCGAGGAATTATTACAAGAGGAGCAGGAAGTTCTCCAAATGTCCCACAGGTCAGCAACCCCCAAAATAGATAAATTGGTCATTGCTGTAATTATAAATCTTTTAAATGGTTGGAATCTATGATAAAAGAAAGATTTTCATTCACATGCCACATTTCATAACCTAAGGATATCCCAAAGTGTTTTTATAGCCAATTATGTTCTTTTTGAAGTGCTGTCACCATTGTAATTCGGGAAACACAGGAGCAAATTTGTGTACAGCAAGTTCACACAAACAGCAATGAGTTAATAGCTAGCTAATTTGTTTTAGCAATGTTGGTTGAGGGATAGATCTTAGAAGATATATTGACAAAACAGGTATATATGGAAATAATTTTTTATTCATTCATGAGATGTGGGCTTCACTGGATAGGCCAATGTATATTGCCCATCTCTAATTGCCCTTGAGAAGCTGGTGATAAGGTGTCTTCTTGAACTGCAGCAGTCCCTGAGGTGTAGGTATACCCACAGTGCTGTTAAAGAGGGAGTTTCAGGATTTTGACTCAGCAGCAATGAAGGAACGGCGATATATTTCCAAGTCAGAATGGCTTGGCGGGGAACTTCCAGGTGGTGGTGTTGCCTTGTGTCTGCTGCCCTTGTCCTTCTAGATGGTAGTGGTCATGGGTTTGGAAGGTGCTGTTGAAAGAGCCTTGGTGAGTTCCTACAGTGCATTTTGTAGGTGGTACACACTGCTGCTACTGTGTGTCAGTGGTTGGGGTGCCAATCAAGTGGGCTGATTTGTCCTGGATGATGTCAAGCTTATTGCGTGTTGTGGGAGCTGCACTCATCCAGGCAAGTGGGCCTTGTGGATGGTGAACAGGCTTTGGGGCCTCAGGAGGTGAGTTACTCGCCGCAGGATTCCAAGCCTCTGACCTGTGGCGATAGAGCCCTGGGAATAGGTGAACTTGATCTGTTTCATTTTTCCTTTGTGAACCTCAGTAGGGGTGAATGTGAATTGAAATTAGCATGTTTGTGAAAAAGAAACAATCATTTTTGCCATGCATGTGTTCCTCCTGCAGAGGGCAATATTGCAAGAAGCCAAGAAAGCATGGAACAAAATTAAGCCTTTTAGTCTTTCAAGCTCTCTTTTTCCTCTAACTACACACAACCTCTGTATTAGGGACACTGCCCAACCTAATTCACCTCCCCAGGCAAGTTTCTGCAAAAGAGAGAGTTGTTGAGGATTAGGGATGGAATTCCAGCGAGCAGGACCCATGTGGGTAACAACAAAAAAACAGCGGATGCTGGAAATCCAAAACAAAAACAGAATTACCTCGAAGGGTCATGAGGACTCGAAACGTCAACTCTTCTTCTCCGCCGATGCTGCCAGACCTGCTGAGTTTTTCCAGGTAATTCTGTTTTTGTCCATGTGGGTAACACTTTGCTTCAATACTGGGGTGAAAGGATTTCATGGATGCATAAGAGGCCAGTGTCAGAACAAGTCAGAGCAGCAGTATGTTTGGGAGGATATGGGGCTGGACGTGATTGCAGAGATAAAGTGGGGTGAGTGTGCTGAGGGAATTAAGAGATAAGAACTAGCTGATTACAGTAGTTTATAAAACAAGTGTGATCCTTACCAAACAGAAAAAAATAATAACCAATTGAGACTTTGCTTTAATATACGAACAAGGAGCAGGAGTAAACCTGCTCCGTCATTCAATAAGATCATTGCTGATCTGATTGTAACCTCCTATTTACCCCCAATAACCTTTTTACCCCTTTGTTGATGAAGGATCTATCTACCTCTGCCTTAAAAATATTCAAAGACTCTGCTTCCACTACCTTTTGAGGAACAGAGTTCCAAAGACTCACAACGCTCAGGGAAAAAAATTCTTCTCATCACTGTTTAAAATGAGCAACCCCTTATTTTTATACAGTGACCCCTAGATCTAGATTCTCCCACAAGAGGAAACATCCTCTCCACCACTCTGTCAAGAATCCTCAGGATCTTAAAGGTTTCAATAAAGTCACCTCTTACTTTTCTAAACTCCAGTGGATACAAGCCTAACCTGTCCAGCCTTTCCTGGTATTAGTCTAAACCTTCACTGAACTGCTTCTAATGCATTCACATCTTTCCTTAAATAAGGAGACAAACACTGTACTCTAGGTGTGGTCTCACTAGTGACCTGTACAACTGAAGCATAACCTCCCTACTTTTATATTTAATTTCCCCCGCAATAAATTATAACATGCTATTAATTTTCCTAATCACTTGCTGAGCCTGCATGCTAGCCTTTTGTGATTCAGGCACTAGGACACCCAGATCCCTCTGAATCTCAGAGCCCTGCAATCTATCACCATTTAGATAATATGCTTCTCCTTTATCTTTCCTGCCAAAATGGACCATTTCACGTTTGCCCACATTATTTGCCAGGTCTTTTCCCACTCATGTAACCTATCTGTCACTTTGTAGTCTCCTTATGTCCTCTTCACAACATACTTCCTTACCTATCTTTGTGTCATCAGCAAATTTAGCAACCATACTACCTTGTCCCTTCATCCAAGTCATTTATATAAATTGTAAAAAGTTGAGACCCCAGCACTGATCCCTGTGGCACAACCCGCCAACCAGAAAAAGACCCATTTATGGCTACCCTCTGTTTCCTATTAGCTAGCCAATCTTCCATCCATGCCAATATGTTACCCCCTACACCATGAGCTTTTATTCTCCACAATAACCTTTGATGTGGCACTTTATCAAATGCTTTCTGGAAATCTAAATACAGCACATCCACCTGTTCCCCTTTATCCACAGCACATGTGACTCCTTCAAAGAACTCCGATAAATTGATTAAACATGATTTCCCTTTCACAAAATCAATCTGACGCTGCCTGATTTTCTTAAACTTTTCTAAGTGCCCTGCTATAACACTTTTAATAATTGCTTCTGACATTTTCCCTATGACAGATGTTAAGCTAACTGGCCTGTAGTTTTCTGCTTTCTGTCTTCCTCCCTTTTTGAATAAGAGTTACATTTGCTATTTTCCAATCTAATGGAACCTTCCCCGAATGTAGGGAATTTTGGAAAATTAAAATCAATGCATCAACTATTCCACTAGCCACTTCTTTCAAGACTCTCGGGTGAAATCCATCAGGACTTGGGGATTTGTCAGCCTGCAGCTCCAACAATTTGCTCAATATCACTTCTCTGGTGATTGTAATTTTCCTGAGTTCCTCCCTCACATTTCCTGATTTACAGCTATTTCTGGGATGTCATTTGTATCCTCTATAACAAAGACCGATGCAAAATACCTGTTCAATTCAGCTGCCATCTCCCTACTTCCCATTAGTATTTTTCAACAGTAATTTTATGTGAGGTTGATTGCCTATTCCCCCATGGAGCTTTTTGCCATTCTTGAGAGGCCTCAGAAGAGGAGTTAGCTGAGATAAGCTCCCTAATACAGATCCCCAAGATTCTTTGAAGTTCAAGCAGGAATGAAGGAAATCAAAACTTCATCTTTCAAAATCAATTAAAGTTACTGATCTTCAGTGACAGACCTTGTAACCCAATGGGAGGCAGGGGACCAGGTATACGGGGGGAGCAGGGTTTGGAGTCAAGATTAGGCCAATATCGCGGAAATGGGGCCATGCTGAATGCCAAGCTGGGAACCATACAGATCTGCAAGCCGATCATGGAGACCAAAGACAGATAAGATGGAGCAACATGGAGGCATTCTTTAAAGTTGTGTTGCCCTCCCCCCATATCCTCCCAACATCCCCTCTACATGCTTTGCACCCCTACAACCACCCTATCAACAGACCCTAATAAAGTACCCTCACCCTGACTCACTACCCCCACAATACCCACCCAGCTCAGCTGTCTACTGTTCCAGGGCTCACGCTGGTGTGTCAACAGTGCCACCTAATTTATGCCAAGACTCAGGTGCATTGGCTTGACTGCAGGTCCCTTTCACTAAACCATTCAGTCCAATGTCAATCAGGAAGTATTTTGGCAATAGAACCTGAATAGGTTAATAATTAACTCATAAGTTAACAGATTATTGCCACATGATATCACCACAGATGAATGATCTCTGGGAATGGATACATGGGTGGACTAATGTACAGCTCCCAGGGTGAGTTGCACCTGATTTTGAGAAAAGAAAGACTGGAAATACCGTACAGCGACAATGTTCCATTTAATCATAGTTAACTTCATGCTTCGTGCTGAGCTGAGGATTCCTTGGAAGGTTTAGGCCATAAATTTTTACCCAACATGTTTTTGGATAGTTCCTTGTATTGAAATAATAATTTGAAAAAGGAAAGTTTTTATGAAAACGCCTAATACAGAAATCACTGCCTTGTAGTGATCATCTTTGTACTTGAGCTAACACTTGGGCCCAATGGTCTCCGTGTGCTGCAATTCGGATGGACAGGGATGTTATTGCTCCTCATAAGGGAAGGCTATCTATTCATCACATTGCAGCAACACAAAGAACTCATTCACTTTTTCAACGGTCATTATTTTTTATGGCTGGAAGAACATGGTAATGATTCATCTATGGCCAGGTATGAGCTATCAGAGGAGCGATCATGTTGTAAATGTTCAAACTACAAGGAGCTAACAGCTGTTTCCCATTGAAAAGGGGAAGACTAGAAGATGGATCCAACAACAACTTACATTTATATAATGCCTTTAACATAGTAAAACATCCCAAGATGCTTCAAGGAGTATATTTGGTCAAAAAAAATCATCCAAGCCAAAGGAGGACACACTAAGGCAGACGTTTCGAACCTTGAGAATGAATGTGTTATTTATAAATCAGGCCATTTGGCATTGAACTGCCGAATTCTACCTGCACTCACCCTCTGCTCCAGACTATGAAAAAGACACGTTATTTTCAGCTTAGTATCTATCTTCAATTTGTCATTCCCTAATTTGTAGGCCTTTTTCCTTTGATCTGGTATGAGGATTTGGAGAGCAGAGTGAAGAAGTGGAGAGAGGTTCTCTACCAAGATCATTGAGATAAGAATTGATGGAGAAACGTGAATAAAAAGGATGCAATTTTTTCTCTAACACCACCATCAGAATAGTTTTGAGTGGAAAGAATTCCCAACAAAATTGTGACAGAAGAGTTACTGAAGATTGGGGTGACAGTTTTTGGAACCACTTTCAATACAGTTGTGTTTAACAGCTCTAGTAACAGATTTACAAAGTTAAAATTGGTTCAAGATGCTTGAGGCTGATTAAGGCACCAGGTCAAATAGGCAAAAAAAACCAACAGAACATATTTAACCAAGCGATTGAACTGGCTACTCGCATTTTGCTATGACATCAAAGGGTCAACACTTGTTTCTCAATGTGACTAGTACCTCAACTCAAGGCAGGACTTGTGGTCGCAGAATTGAGACCAGGCACGTCTCTACAAGAATGAAGAGTAACTCAGTAGAGTGCGTCTTGCTGCTCACTACAGCTCTGTCCAGCTCTCTCTCCTGTACCTCCTCAGTCCTGGTGTATAAAAGATTGTTCAGATGAGTTACTTGGAGCCAACACTCACTTAGTGGACTTGCAGATGGACATGGAATGGCCTTTCAGAGCATTGTTATCATTCTTGCTATCTCAAGGGCAATTAGAATGGGCAACAAATGCTGGCCTTGCCAATGGGGCTCAAATCCCATGAAAGAATAAAAAAATCACTTTGCTTCTTTCTCTATAACTGTCTTTATCTTTTTAATGTCTCTCTTCTCTCACTTTTTCCTTTCTATCCCTCTGTCAGTCCTCCTCTTTGTCACTCTCTCTCTTTCGTTGCCATCTCTTGTTGTCTCTCATTGTCTTTCTATGTCTCTGTCTCTTTCATTGTCTCTCTCTCTGTCCCATGTCTCATTCTGACTTTTAATCTCAGTGTCTCTTTATCATTGTCTCTTGTTCTGTGTTTCATTCAGTTTCTGTTTCTCTGTCTGTCCCTTCTTGTCTCACTGTGTCCTTTCTTTTATGTCTGTATCTGCTATTAATGTTGTCAAACTTCACAACATGAAGCTTCTGAGAGTTGAGAGTCTAAGTGACATTTTGTCAGATGTCACACACATATTCTTGATACACAGGATTTTCAGGAGATTATTTTTATAGAGAGGGGTGTGGTGTTTCCTAGTGGGGATGATACATAACTTCAGGGCATGTTGGGAGAACGTCCGTGATCAGTACTATTTATAAATTTATATTTAACACTTTATTATTCAAACCTAGGATCTAAGAATACAGTGACTATCTTGTGCAGTGGGACTGCAACACACAAATAAGTCAGAACATTGGAAAGGGGTCTCAGTTTCTTGCTGTTCTACTTCATCATTTATTACAACCAATAATGTCTGGTTTTTAATTGAATTCTTTTTCTTTCTTTAATTTCTTTGATGTAACGCACCCATAAAGTTCAAAGGGAAACAATCAAGGCTTACAGAACCTCAAGCATGAATTCTCAAGCTGATTTGTTCAAATTTGATCAATTAAAACCACAGTTTATCAGCACACAGCACTTATGACTTCTTGTCCTGTGAGGACTACTGTCCATGTTAGGCGATTGGCTTGTTCCCATTGACAGTCTTAACATTAACAAGCCAGGTTGGCTGGGCAATGGGCAAGTGACCTGGAATACTGCAATCCTGTCTGGCTCAGGGATAAAAAAAGTATGACTTGGTTCCAATCTTCCATTGCAAGGTATGTCACCTATAAGTCAACTTGGCCCCAGAAAAGTCTGCTTTATCTCCCCACAACTGCCAGATATTCAAGCTCAAACTGCTGGTCAGTAGGGCTGCCAACTGCCCCCATCCCAAGAATTTAAAATGTCAAGGGATATAGAGGATTGGATAAGGAAAAAAAAGGAGGGTTATGGCAGATACAGATGGTTGAAAACAGCAGAAGCCCAATAGGAGTGTAGAAAGTGTAGGGGGGGTACTTAAAAAGGTAATTAGGAGAGTGAAGAGGGGGGCATGAAAAAACACTGGTGGACAAGATAAAGGAAAATCCCATGGCAAATATATTAAGGGCAAGAAGATAACCAGGGAAAGAGTAGGGCACATTAGGGACCAAAGTGGCAATCTGTGCGTGGAGCCAGAGGATGTAGGTGAGGTTTTAAATGATTACTTTTCATCTGTGTTCTCTATGGAGAAGGACTATGTAGGGGTAGAAATCAGGGAGGGGGGCTGTGATGTACTTGAACAAATTAGCATTGAAAGGGAGGAGGTATTAATGGTTTTAACGGGCTTAAAAGTGGATAAATCCCCAAGACCAGATGAGATGTATCCTAGGCTGCTATATGCGGCATGGGAGGAGATTGCAGGGGCTCTGAAACTAATTTTCAAATCCTCTCTGGCCACAGTATTGGAGGACATCGAATGTGGTACCATTATTCTAGAAGGGTAGTAGGGATAAACTAGGTAATTACAGACCAGTGAGTCTAACATCAGTGGTAGGGAAATTATTAGAAAAAATTCTGAGGGACAGGATTAATCTCCAATTGGAGATGCAGGGATTAATCAGGGATAGTCAGCATGTCAGGGGAGATCATTTCTAACAAAGTTGATTGAATTTTTCGAGGTGACTAGTTGTGTAGATGAGGGTAGTGCAGTTGATAGTCTACATTGACTTCAGTAAGGCTTTTGACAAGTCCCACATGGGAGAATCAAGAAGAGCCCATGGGATCCAGGGCAATTTGGCTAAATGGATCCAAATTGGCTTAATGGCAGGAGGCAGAGGGTGATGGTCGCAGGTTGCTTTTGCAATTGGAAGCCTGTGTACCGCAGGAATTGGTGCTGAGATCCTTGCTGTTTGTAGTGAATATTAATGATTTAGATGTGAATATAGGAGGTATGATCAGTACGTTTGGAGATAACACGAAAATTGGTGTTGTCGTAAATAGTGAGGAGGAAAGCATTAGATTACAGGACAATATAGATAGGCTGGTAAGATGGGCAGAGCAGTGGCAAATGGAATTTAATCCTAAGAAGTGTGAGGTGATGCATTTTGGGAGGACTAACACATTAAGGGAATACACAATGAATGGTAGGACCCTTGGAAATACAGAGGATCAGAGGGACCTTGGCGTACATGTCCATAGATCCCTGAAGGCAGCAACACAGGTAGATAAGGTGGTTAAGGCGGCATATGGGATACATGCCTTTATTAGCCAAGGCATAGAATATAACAGCAGGGAGGTTATGTCGGAGCTGTCTAAAATGCTAGTCAGGCCACAGATAGTTCTAGTCGCCACACTATAGGAAGAATGTGATTACACTGGAGAGAGTGCAGAGGAGATTCACCAGGATGTTGCCTGGGCTGGAGCGTTTCAGCTATGAGGAGACCCTGGATAGGCTAGGGTTATTTTCCTTAAAGCAAAGATGGCTGAGGGGGGAACCTGATAGAGGTATACAAAATTATGAGGAACATAGATAGGTAGAAACTTTTCCCCTTAGCGGAGGTGTCAATAACCAGGAGGCATAGATTTAAGGTAAGGGGAAGGAGGTTTTGGGGGGTTTGAGGAAAATTTTTTTCACTCAGAGCGTGGTTGGAATCTGGAACACACTGCCTGAAGGGGTGGTAGAGGCAGGAACCCTCACAACATTTAAGAAGCTTTTAGATGAGCACTTGAAATACCATAGCATACAGGGCTACGGGTCAATTGCTGGAAAATGGGATTAGAATAGATAGGTGCTTGATGGCCAACATGGACACGATGGACCAAAGGGCCTGTTTCTGGGCTGTATGACTCTATGAACCTAAAGATTAATCTCCTGCACATTGCTGCAAGTAACCAGTGAGATAAATCATTGCAGATTTGAAAAATATTTTCATTGAACACTCTTGTTGATTAGTTGTAAAAATATTGGAGATGGGGAAAATTAGTTTGACAAGGACGGCATTTGGAGGCAGGAGTAAACCTCCAGGAATACATCCAACCAGAGTTGGCAACTCTAGTTATCAAACAGTTTGCAATCAAGGGGTTGAGTTCTCATTCGGCAGATCAGATACTTTACCACGGCTTCTTTAGGAGCTGTATTGTGATCCACGAAACTTAGTCTAACATCACCACCATAATATTCTGATTATAGCACGTACGTCCTCACATACCACATCAATCAGTTGAAGGACTGAAGCTGCAGCACACCCAGTATACAACCTAATCAGTATAACTTTCTGATGTCACGGGTGGGGGTAATTTTAATTTAACTCACTGGGCGAGAAATCCCCAAGATTAGATTTACTGCCAATTTTACACCCCCAGCAATGTTAATAGAGAGATTGAAATTGGACAGGGTATAAAACCAAGACACCCAATCACATCAATATCCCAATGGGTTGCTTATGCTAAAATTGCATGTCGCATTTAATCCTCTCCCAGTTCTGTCAGAATTTCCTCCTCCTCCTTAATTCCCATGTCATAATTACCCCTCAATTACGCCTGTCTGCAACACCCCCCGCCCCCGATTCTGCCCTTGCAAATTCCCGCCTTCCTATTTTCTTCTCTCGCTGAAAATTCTCTTTCCAAATTCCCTCAAATTTCCCTTCCTTTTCTCCTATCCCCAATATCTACTCATCTTGCTAGTTACCTCCACACCTGTAACCATTTGAATGAGGTCACGCTGTGGAGGGGAAGGTGAAGAACAACCTAACCTGCTGGCTGAAATTAGACCCCGCCCATTGTTGCGCAGCGTGATGGGCATCGCCTAGGAGCTAATGGGAAGCGCCGATTGGCGCAGCCGTACCAATGGGATGTTGTAGAGGGCGGATCCCGCGACAGGGGGGGGGGGTTTGGAGCTACTGGGCCTCCGCCAGGTTCGGTTGATCTGCAGCGCAGGCTCGTCAGTTTGTGGGGACGGCAGACGAGCGTCGCAATCGGGGAATTTCTTGCGTTTCTTTCCACTTTAAAGGGAAATCACTGCCGAGAAGCACCAGTGAATGTAATCTTGAACCTTTCTCACACCCGGTGCAGTAGGAGGAGACTATTTTAATGCAATGTAATTTTTATAGTGGGACCTTTGAATCCAGGGGAATCTTGACTAGCTAACCATGGCTCGAACTCGGACCCAGGGAGAAGATTTCACCTTCGTCAACCCTGTTGTTAAATATTTACTGTTTCTGTTTAACATGCTGTTCTGGGTAAGTGATTCCTTTTCATTCTGTCTCGAGAACCTCGTCCTGATCTATTTTTCTCTTTCTGTTCCTGTCTCCTCAAGGGAGATTTTTATCCGTGCTCGGTTCTCTTTTTAAGAGGTTGCAAACTTGCAGCTTAGCAACCGTCCCTCTTCTTAGTCCAGGCATGTTCTACCAGGGGCTAGAGCGTACAGGCATTTGGTGCTTCTAATCCCCTCCATTTCATTCAATCCACCGTCAGGCCAACCGCTGGGGATTTCCTCGCAGCACTGTTTAAAATGTTGGAGGTCCCCTATAATGCTTCGAAACATAACGTTCGTGACGGAAATAAAAACGTTAATCATTAACTCATTTGGTATGATGATGGTTCTTTTTGGGATTTCCGAGCTCTTCTCTCCCCACTTCCCCCCCCCCCCCCCAAAAAATATTGTTTTTGAGGTCTGATTTTATCCCCTCTTCGCTTCTCTTTACCCCGCCCCGCTCTAATTGAATGAGGACAAATCCTGCAATAATTAAAACAGCAGTCTTGCAAACCGCTGCCTCACCACAATGGACGGTGGCATCGGCCTGGGAGCAGCTCATGGCATCAAAAGGATAGTGATTCTCACTCTGCCCACCAACAAACCCCACCCCCACTCCCACCCCCGAAAAAAAAAGTTTGCCAAAATGATTTCAGCTCGTTTTGACTAGTGGCTGAATGTTAGGTTACACACCTGACACTTAGTTGACTTCCCCTCGTGACTGTTTACAGGTGGATATGAAAAAAAAACCCCTCGTGTCGACCTTTCACCTCTCCCAAATTAAGAAAAACTTGCATTTATACAACGCGTAATCACGCTTTAAAGCAGCCAATGAAGTACTTACTGATGTGTGGTCACTTGTAGGAAATGTGGCTGGCAGTTTGTTCACTGCAAGGTGCCACAAACAACAATATGATGAACAATGAACGTTTTTAACCGAAAGAAACAGTTTCAAGGCGCCTGGGCTTGTCCCTGACATAAGGCCCGTCCTATTTAAAATTAATACAACAGCAAAATACTGCAGATGCTGGAAATCTGAAGTAAAAGCTGCAAATATTCAGGTCAGCACTTGTGGAGAGGGGATAAGTTGATGTTTCAGTTTGGTGACCATTCAGCTCCTTTTTTAAAAGGGATGTGATTCCAATCAAACACTGGCGCTTGCCCACATCTCCTTCCCCGTGGATTCACTGAGCTGGGTTATTTGGTTCAGTCTGTTTTACATGATTGTGACCACATCCAGCCTTGAGTCCCGGAGGTGCACTGTGTGCTTCAGAAAATTATCAATGTTGCCATGAGTTGGCAAGATCCAAAATCTTCAATGTATTTACTTGTGACTTGTTATAAATATCCAGTAGCACTAAGAAAAACTTGCATTTGTGGATTGCCTTTTGTATCCCCAGGGGGTCAGCAACGGTCTCTCTCCTGCCCCTGCACCATTATCACTAGAGTTTCTTAAAGATCTATCACTGACCCTCTTCCTTGTCTACGTGCTGCTACTTGGTGGCATTATCTGCAGACTACCTTGCCTACTACCTTTCTTGACCCTGCCACTGTCTCCGCTGTCTGACAGCTTGACTGTTCTGCAGTCTCCAGCTGAACGTTAAGAATACTGAAGATCAAAGCGTCAGTCACAGCCACAAACTCCATATCCGCATTAAATGTGACAACATCACCACCAATATTGTTCTCATGTGACTCCCAGGATGTAAGAAGGTGAAATGATGGATTTTGGTCTTTTTGCCTAGCGATTCCTATGGGCCTTTTCCATTCTCCTCTAGGGCAATGTCTTGGGTTGAACCAGACCATCTGCAATATCCATACCTATTTGATGCTAAACTGAGCTTCCAACTTCACGTTCTCCACATTGTGGTCGTCACCCATTTCCACCTCTAATATCACTCACTGCTGCCCCTGTCTCTGCCCACCTGCTAAAACATCCTTTGTCACCTCCAGACTAGTGCTTATTCCAATATAATAAACCAAAAATGCTCATTATTTGCAGCTGGTCGAGCAGCATCTATGGAGAGAGAGAAACAAAGTTAATGCTTCAGGTCAATGACCTTTCATCAGAACTCCAGACCTTTAAGCATTAACTCTGTTTCTCTCCCTCTCCATAGATGCCATTTGACCAGTTGAAAATATCCAACATTTTTTCTTTTCTGTGGTTGCTGGGAATCTGTACTGTACTTTGCCTTTGGTAATTCCTGTCCTCACTTGGTCAGCTTCCCATCCTCCAACGGAATGGGACATTTGGAATTTTGGATATTATATTTTGGAAGCTTGTAAGGAAAGCAATGACTTATTAACAACTTGCATATATTTAATAGTGTCCCTAACATATTTGGCAAAGTAAAAACATTAGCTTATTCTCACAGTTTGTACAGTGAATAAGGTGTACTCGATTAGAGGAAAGGCTGCCCCCTGGACAGTGGTGTGGGAGTAGCAGAATGGGCAGGTGCTACATCTGTTACCAAGGAGGCATGGGTGTTACCAGAATGAACTAGGGCTCCCCACAGGGTGTATTCCTTCCTGAAAGCAGCCAAGAAAGGGGAAGAATGTGTTTAGTTCTTAAATCAGGTGGTGAGAAATGATCTGGCGAAGGATGAGACTGATGGAGTGGCAGTTGTCCAGGGGCTTAAACACTCCAACAGGAGGCAGCTTTTCCTCTAATCGAGTACACCTTATTCGCTGTACAAGCTGTGAGAATAAGCTATTGCTTTTACTTAACCGAATATGTTAGGGACACTATTAAATATATGCGGGAGACTCCCAAGCCTGAGGATGTGGAAACTGGTGCAGATGTAGTCAATGTCAAGGCTGAAGTACTTCATAGAGTATTTGGAGATTCTGCTCTTTTGCATTTGGGTTGGGCTGTGTTGGGAGAAAGCTCTTTTGGGTTGTATATCACTAAGGTAATGGGGCTATAGGTCTGTCAGTGTACAGCACTGGGACCTATGGGCATACCACTGATACCAGAAGTATAGGGGGAGCAGACGTACCTCAGGCCACTGCTCACACCCTTACTCTTGACCACAGTGCTCTGGGTGGTCCCCCACATTGCCCAACTGTAAGGCTGGCTCTGCATTGCTCTTATTCAGGGTTCACAGACCCCATTGTGAGAACCACTGCTTTGGTATCTGTGTTTGATTAGCAGGAAGTTTGAAGCACTAATAGAAAACCATAAATCTTTTGGCATTTTCTGACAGGATGAAGTTCCACATTTCCCCAGATATATTTTAAGAATGGTTTTGGTTTTGCAACATTTACACCTTTCCTTAAACCATTATGGTATAATGCAGCATCCATGCTCCATTACACATTACTGGTACCTGCAGTTACATACACTGAGACCTCAGCCGGAGCCACCCTTAACCAAGAAGGTTCTAGCTTCACAGTCCACTCCAGTGCAAACATGTAATTAAGGCTTATTCTCCAGTGCAATGCTGAGGGAATGCTGCATTGTTGGGGATAAAGTCTTTTGAGCTGTTAGGGCACTGTTAGGTGATGTAAATATCCTGTGGCACTCTGAGGATGGCTGGGAGTTCATTGCTAAGAAATTGGCAAAGACAGATTAGCCTGCTCACTCATCTTGCTGTGCATACAGTCAATATTCCACATAACAGTGCACTTCCAAGCAACTCATTGTGTAAAATACCTTGTGATACATAGGAGAGATCTAATAGGCTCCGGCTAGAAAGACCTTGTATTTCTAGTGCACCTTTTGCAACCGAAGCACTTTTGAAGTGCACACTATTGTAATGTCAGAAATGCAGCAGCCAATTTGCAAACAGCAATGTAATTTAATGTGGAATTCTCACATTGCAGTGTTACTTCAGATTATTGGAATTATTTTTGGCACAAAAACAAATTTGAATTGTCAGAAATTGGTTTCTGGAGGTCAGGACAGTGTGTTTAGTACCATCCGTCACATCATGTGCTAGCCTTTCACTGACTGGTGGATTCGAGAGGTCAACTGGGTTGCCATGATAAAAATTCACTTGTGGAGGTCAGAAAGCTAATAGTATTTATATCTTCAAGGGAAAACAGATGCCTGATATATTTAGCGCTTGCTTTCATGTTCTCTTTTAGTTTGGAAACAGAACTGCTGTACACTTTGAAACATAATAAAGGGTGCGGAGTAGGTGGGCAGCATCTGTAGAGAGGAGCTATGCTGGATGGGATAAGGAAATATGGGGAGAGTGGGATTAGGCTGGGTAGGATATTAAATGGTTTGGATAGGGGGATGAAAGCGGGATGAGACTGGGTGGCCTGTACAGAAAAACAACAGGATAGACTGGGTTACCGAGAAAAACTCAGCAGGTTTGGCAGCATCAGCGGAGAAGAAAAGACATTTCGAGTCGTCATGGCCCTTCAGCAGAAATGGGTGAATCCAAGGAGAGGGGTGAAATATAAGCTGGTTTAAGGGGGTGGGGTGTGGGGAGAGGGGGGTGGGGTGGGGATTAGGTGTGGGGAGAGGGGTTGGGGATTGGGTGTGGGGATTGGGTGTGGGGTGTGGGGAGAGAAGTGGGGGGTGGTGTGGTTGTAGGGACAAGCAAGCAGTGATAGGAGCAGATAATCAAAGGATGTCACAGACAAAAGAACACAGGTGTTGAAGTTGGTGATATTATCTAAATAAATGTGCTAATTAAGAATGAATGGTAGGGCACTCGGTACAGCTTAGTTGGGGTGGGGGGGGCATAAAAGATTTAAAAATAATGGAAATAGGTGGGAAAAGAAAAGTATATATAAATTATTGGAAAAAAACAAAAGGAAGGGGGAAGAAACAGAAACGGGGTGGGGATGGAGGAGGGAGTTCAAGATCTAAAGTTGTTGAATTCAATATTCAGTCCAGAAGGCTGTAAAGTGCCTAGTCGGAAGATGAGGTGCTGTTCCTCCAGTTTGTGTTGGGCTTCACTGGAACAATGCAGCAAGCCAAGGACAGACATGTGGGCAAGAGAGCAGCGTGGAGTGTTAAAATGGCAAGCGACAGGGAGGTTTGGGTCATTCTTGCGGACAGACTGCAGGTGTTCTGCAAAGCGGTCGCCCAGTCTGCGTTTTGTCTCCAATGTAGAGGAGACCGCATCGGGAGCAATGAATGCAGTAGACTAAGTTGGGGGAAATGCAAGTGAAATTCTGCTTCACTTGAAAGGAGTGTTTGGGCCCTTGGACGGTGAGGAGAGAGGAAGTGAAGGGGCAGGTGTTGCATCTTTTGCGTGGGCATGGGGAGGTGCCATAAGTGGGGTTGAGGAGTAGGGGGTGATCGGAAGAGTGGACTAGGGTGTCCCGGAGGGAACAATCCCTATGGAATGCCGTGGGGGGGGTGAAGGGAATTTATGTTTGGTGGTGGCATCATGCTGGAGTTGGCGGAAATGGCGGAGGATGATCCTTTGAATGCAGAGGCTGGTGGGGTGATAAGTGAGGACACGGGGGACCCTATCATATTTCTGGGAGGGAGGAGAAGGCGTGAGGGCAGATGCGTGGGAGATGGGCCGGACACGGTTGAGGGCCTTATCAACGACCGTGGGTAGGAAACCTCGGTTAAGGAAGAAGGAGGACATGTCAGAGGAACTGTTTTTGAAGGTAGCATCATCAGAACAGATGCGATGGAGGTGAAGGAACTGAGAGAATGGGATGGAGTCCTTACAGGAAGCGGGGTGTGAGGAGCTGTAGTCAAGGCATCTGTGGGAATCAATAGGCTTGTAATGGATGTCGGTGGACAGTCTATCACCAGAGATTGAGACAGAGAGGTCAAGGAAGGGAAGTGTTAGAGATGGACCACGTGCAAATGACGGAGGGGTGGAGATTGGAAGTAAAAGTAATAAATTTTTCCAAGTCCCGACGAGAGCATGAAGCAGCACCAAAGTAATCATCGATGTACCGGAGAAAAAGTTGTGGAAGGGGGCCAGAGTAGGACTGGAACAAGGAATGTTCCACGTACCCCATAAAGAGACAGGTATAGCTGGGGCCCATGCGGGTACCCATAGCCACACCTTTTATTTGGAGGAAGTGAGAGGAGTTGAAGGAGAAATTGTTCAGTGTGAGAACAAGTTCAGCCAGACAGAGGAGAGTAGTGGTGGATGGGGATTGTTTGGGCCTCTGTTCGAGGAAGAAGCTAAGGGTCCTCAGACCATCCTGGTGGGGGATGGAGGTGTAGAAGGATTGGATGTCCATGGTGAAGAGGAAGCGGTTGGGGCCAGGGAACTGGAAATTGTTGATGTGACGTAAGGTGTCAGAGGAATCATGGATGTAGGTGGGAAGGGACTGGACAAGGGGAGAGAGAAGGGAGTCAAGATAACGAGAAATGAGTTCCGTGGGGCAGGAGCAAGCTGATACGATCGGTCTACCGGGACAGTTCTGTTTGTGGGTTTTGGGTAGGAGGTAGAAGCGGGCTGTCCGAGGTTGGGCGACTATCAGGTTGGAAGCTGTGGGAGGAAGATCTCCAGAGGAGATGAGGTCAGTGACGGTTCTGGAAACAATGGCTTGATGTTCAGTGATGGGGTCATGGTCCAGGGAGAGGTAGGAGGATGTGTCTGCGAGGCTGAGCGTCAACTCGCAGACACTTCCTCCTACCTCTCCCTGGACCATGACCCCACCACTGAACATCAAGCCATTGTTTCCAGGACTGTCACTGACCTCATCTCCTCTGGAGATCTTCCTCCCACAGCTTCCAACCTGATAGTCGCCCAACCTCAGACAGCACGCTTCTACCTCCTACCCAAAACCCACAAACAGAACTGCCCCAGTAGACCGATTGTCTCAGCTTGCTCCTGTCCACGGAACTCATTTCTCGTTATCTTGACTCCCTTCTCTCTCCCCTTGTCCCGTCCCTTCCCACCTACATCCATGATTCCTCTGACACCTTACGTCACATCAACAATTTCCAGTTCCCTGGCCCCAACCGCTTCCTCTTCACCATGGACGTCCAATCCCTCTACACCTCCATCCCCCACTAGGATGGTCTGAGGACCCTTAGCTTCTTCCTCGAACAGAGGCCCGAACAATCCCCATCCACCACTACTTTCCTCCGTCTGGCTGAACTTGTTCTCACACTGAACAATTTCTCCTTCAACTCCTTTCACTTCCTCCAAATAAAAGGTGTGGCTATGGGTACCTGCATGGGCCCCAGCTATCCCTGTCTCTTTATGGGGTATGTGGAATATTCCTTGTTCCAGTCCTACTCCGGCCCCCTCCCACAACTTTCTCCGGTACATCGATGATTACTTCGGTGCTGCTTCATGCTCTCGTCGGGACTTGGAAAAACTTATTACTTTTACTTCCAACCTCCACCCCTCCATCATTTTCACGAAGTCCATCTCTGACACTTCCCTTCCTTGACCTCTCTGTCTCAATCTCTGGTGATAGACTGTCCACCAATATCCATTACAAGCTTACCGACTCCCACAGCTACCTCGACTACAGCTCCTCACATCCCGCTTCCTGTAGGCACTCCATCCCATCCTCAGTTCCTTCGCCTCCGTCGCATCTGTTCTGATGATGCTACCTTCAAAAACAGTTCCTCTGACATGTCCTCCTTCCTTAACCGAGGTTTTCCACCCACAGTCGTTGACAAGGCCCTCAACTGTGTCCGGCCCATCTCCCGCGCATCCGCCCTCACGCCTTCTCCTCCCTCAAAGAAACATGAAAGGGTCCCCCTTGTCCTCACTTATCACCCCACCAGCCTCCGCATTCAAAGGATCATCCTCCGCCATTTCCGCCAACTCCAGCATGATGCCACCACCAAACGCGTCTTCCCTTCACCCCCCGGTGGCATTCCGTAGGGATCGTTCCCTCTGGGACACCCTGGTCCATTCCTCCATCACCCCCTACTCCTCAACCCCCACCTAAGGCACCTCCCCATGCCCATGCAAAAGATGCAACACCTGCCCCTTCACTTCCCCTCTCCTCACCGTCCAAGGGCCCAAACACTCCTTTCAAGTGCAGCAGCATTTCACTTGCATTTCCCCCAACTTAGTCTACTGCATTCATTGCTCCCAATGCGGTCTCCTCTACATTGGAGAGACAAAACGTAAACTGGGTGACCGCTTTGCAGAACACCTGCAGTCTGTCCGCAAGAATGACCCAAACCTCCCTGTCGCTCGCCATTTTAACACTCCACGCTGCTCTCTTGCCCACATGTCTGTCCTTGGCTTGCTGCATTGTTCCAGTGAAGGCCAACGCAAACTGGAGGAACAGCACCTCATCTTCTGACTAGGCACTTTTACGGACTGAATATTGAATTCAACAAGTTTAGATCTTGAACTCCCTCCTCCATCCCCACCCTGTTTCTGTTTCTTCCCTCTTCCTTTTGTTTTTTCCAATATTTAAATAGATTTTTCTTTTCCCACCTATTTCCAATATTTTTAAATCTTTTATGCCCCCCCACCCCCACTAGAGCTATACCTTGAGTGCCCTACCATCCATTCTTAATTAGCACATTCGTTTAGATAATATCACCAACGTCAACACCTCTGTGCTCTTTTGTCTGTGACATCTTTTGATTATCTGCTCCTATCACTGCTTGTTTGTCCCTACAACCACACCACACCGCCACCCCCCCAACCTTGAACCAATCAGTTCTGCTGAAGGGTCATGAGGACTCGAAACGTCAACTCTTTTCTTCTCTGATGCTGCCAGACCTGAGTTTTTCCAGGTAATTCTGTTTTTGTTTTGGATTTCCAGCATCCGCGGTTTTTTTGTTTTTAAGTATCTTTTTTGGTTTTGTAGCATTTGATAATTCTATATTTGTCGACACTAAATTGCCACAAGTAAGGGAACTTCCTCGGTGAGGAAGTAAAACTGACATTTGCTGTTCTTGACTAGTCCTGAAACCAGTAGTTGCAGCCCAGGATCACCCCGGTTTCTACTGAATACACTGATTTGCTGTACACAGGCTATACAATTGTCTTCTGACCTTAGGTAAGGAAGGGCAGATTCTCACTGCTCATGGTAGACCCTGGGTATGAGTGGTTATCAGTTGGTTATGTTTCTTCATGATGAATTAACCAGATGTTACCCATTGTCTAGCCTTGCATGGATTGGCACTTTGATGAGATGCTGGGTCTTAGCAACTGGAGAGTGAATTAGCTTAGGTGCGGTCAATGGCTTTAGAATGGGAGTGGAAGAAATAGAATGCCGTTTACAAAAATGGGGAAGAAAAGAGTGCTTTCACTGGCAGTTTACCCTCAGAACTGCAGCAGCTCACTACCACCTTAAGGCAACTAGAGGTGGACAGCAATGGCTGCATCACAGGAACAAAGTAACAGTCTGATTCCTGATCTCGGGAAAGCAGATGGGCTTGAATCCTGTCTAGTTAGCTTATACCCCGTCCACTTCTCTCCCCACACCCAACCCAATCCCCCCCAACCTTAAACCAGCTTATATTTCATCCCTCTCTTTGGATTCACCTAGTTCTGTTGAAGGGTCATGAGGACTCGAAACGTCAACTTTTTCTTCTCCGCCGATGCTGCCAGACCTGATTTTTTCCAGGTAATTCTGTTTTTGTTTTAGCTTATATAATTGTCTGGTCCCTCTGCTTTACTGGACAGGGAAAGTTTTGAGGTGATTGCATTATATGTATATTAACAGCGCTGTACAAAATAAACCAACTCCATATGGGTGGAATAAGTTTGAAAGCACCATCTGTGGTCAATGTTCCTTTTGACTTTTCTGTGTGGCCTGTTTGCACTTCATGGTCCCTTTTAAGATTGCTGTGTGGTCATGGACCCCACAGCTTAGAGAACATTGCCTTGCTGCCACTCATGGGTCACTGCCCTCAAGCTCCTTATGATGTCCCAAATGAGCAATTCTTCAGCTAATGACCTGTTTTGAAAACACAACATTATATCAGTCTGATTTAAAGCGGGACAGCTGAGATCAGACCTGCCAGCCAAGGGGCCAGATTTGGGGCAAGGTGGTTTTGGCTGTGTAATCTCCCTGACTCCTTCTATATGTAGGTGTAGTGCCAACTGTGATTTCTGTGATGGGAGGACTGATGTGGTTGCACCAGGTGGTAGCTCAGGGTAGTTTTAGTTTTAAATTTGAACAGGGCTGACACTCTACAATGATGGGGAGAAAACAGGCTTGTTTATATTGTACAAAAACAGAAAATGCTGGAAAAACTCAGGTCTAAAGGCATCTGTGGAGAGAAAGACAGTTAAAGTTTCTAGTCCATATGACTTCAGAGCTAAGAAGTAAAAATGTGATTGAAATTTATAAAAAAATTCTTAAATTTCATCACATTTTTACTTAGCTCTGAAGAAGAGTCATGTGGACTTGAAACGTTAACTCTGTCTTTTTCTCCACAGAGGCTGTTAGACCTGAGTTTTTCCAGCATTTTCTGTTTTTGTTTCAGATTTTCAGCATCTGCAGTATTTTACTTTTATCTTGTTTATATTGTGCCTTTCTCAGGACCCATAGGGCTTTACAGCCAATTAAATGCTTGAGTTTAGTCATTGGCTGCTGCGTTTCCCACATTACAGCAATTTACACAAGGCAAAGTTCCACAATACAACTATATGGAGGGAGACTGTGGAATCTGAATAGCCCTCAAATTGTAATGTTAAAACCTCAGTTTAACCTTCTCAGATAGACATAAGATCCCATTGCACTCTTACAAAGATAAGCAGCGGAAGGAATTTCCTCCAGTAGTCTGGACAATATTTATCCCTTTTAATGTCCATTAATGTCTTTTATATAACATGACATCCAGCCCCAAATAATTTCTAGTAATAATCAAATTGCTGTTTGTGGGATGTTGTGCACAAACTGGCTGCTGCATTTCCTACATTACAGCACTAAGCATACTTAATTAACTAAGGCACTTTTGGGGAGTTCTGAGGGCATGAAAGACACTATAAGAATCCTTTCATTCTTTCAAACTTGTATAACCAGTATGTCCCATCTCCCCTCTGCTGTGTAACCAGCTAATATCTGCAGTGTGAACAGCTAATGTCCGTGTCTAATTGCCTCTCACCCTCAGGTCTATAATACTTTTCAAGGCTTCACAACAATGTTTATTTTTCTTAGATTCTGTGTCAAGCTGTCCTTGCTTTGTGTCAGGAAAGATACTGGAGCTCTGTTGGCCCAACCTTTCTATGCTGTTGTTGGTTTGGGAGTGGGGAGGAAAGCAGTGAAACAAATTAGAGAAGATAATTATTCTTTTCCGCCTCTATTTTTCACCAATAGGTCACTTCTTCAAACACAAAAACAAATGAAGATCTATTAAGTACAGGGAGGCAAGGGAAGCAGGAGGAGAATGTGTCAGTAATTTGAGTGCAAGTGTGTGGTTCAGTGACTGGGGGCCTCAGGGGATCCTTGGAGTTATTGATGGGAACTTGTGGAGCCATCTGAAACTGGGCACCTGCTGAACATTGTCCCTCGAGGCAGAACTGCAAAAGCATGTAAGTTATGTTAGTTATATAAAGCTCTGACTGAGCCTATTTAGCGTACTGCAATCAGTTTCAGGCATTGTACCTCAGCAAGAGTATATTGACCTTGGAAGGGGTGCAGCAAGGACCAATGACACTGGGGCTAAAAAGGGTTAAATTATAAAACAGCTTGCATAGATTAGGTTTGTATTTTGCTTGCATATTAGAAGATTATAAGGTTATTTAATTGAGCTGCTTAAGATGATCAGAACAGTTGATCGCACCTCTCTACTGAGACAGATTAAGACCTCACCCTGTTTATTTTTTTCTAAAATACATGGAAATATGCTTATTGCTTTCTCTCAATTTCAAATTGGCTGAATCAATGCCTGTCTGTGACCCCAAACAAAAGAAGCTACCTGGCTGTATCGGGGGAAACTTGCACATTGTTATTCTTGAAGAGTTACTAGCAACCCACTGTGGGATGCACAGACCAAATTCAAAGAGAGCTATACAAAGGCTATATGCATTTCATGAACCAGGGTGGCCAACAGGAATCTACTCGTCTATTAAAACAAAGAGCCCTGCAATCTTTCAATTCTTAATAAATGAGACATTTGGCAAACTTGGGGACCCAGATGAGAGATATACGTCCTTTGTCTCAGTGTAGCGGGGTGGGAGTCATGTGACTTGGGCCTCTGGCTTGTGGAACCAGTAATATTGTCTTGCTGAACAGCAAAATCTGTCTGCTTTTCTACGATCTGACTAGCAGACGCTCAGACATGAAGCTCTGGCCCAGGTTGGACTCCTGGCCCTATCTACACTGCTTATGCTGGAAATTCTGTACCATCAACTACACAACAGGTATGCAAACATGAATCAATTTCATTGAATGACGTCAACACTACTGGGAAAAGTGAATTATCCAGCTTTGGTTTTCAGCTCACTGACCTCTGAAGGAATACCTCATTGGGCTTTAATTCTGGACTCTGGAACACGTGGGAAACAATATTTCTTGTAGTCTGTGCACTATAAAACCTTCTTTTCTCTATCCCTCTTTTATTATGAGTACAAAAGGGGGGGTGTTGCGAACCCTTTTTTCATGTTTTATGTGTGCAAATAAACTAACCCCTTGAGTTCGTTCTATCTCTAGTTTGCTGTGGGGTTATTAATAGAAAATTGGATCACATCAAAACCAAGGGGTTGGGAAATACACTACCACTTATAAGGGGGGAAACTAATCAAAACACCTGTCTGTTTACAGATGGGTGAGATGAGAAATTAGTACTATTTAAATAAACCTCCCTCCCGTCCATAACATTATCTTGTTTCCTCTAGTGAAGGAATCCAGAACAAGGCACAATCAAATTAGAACTAGGTCATTGAGATGTGATATCAATAAGTACTACTTCACATGAATTGAATGCAAATCTGGAGCTTTCTCTCTCAAAAAGCTGTCGGAGGCTTTGGAGGTGTCAATTGAAAATTTGTTAGGTAAGAATATTGAAACTTATAGAACCAAGGCAGATAAATGGAGGTAAGATACAGTTGAGCCATGATCTAATTGAATGAAGGAACAGCTTTGAGAGGCTGAATGGCCTCCCTCCTGTTTTGTGATCCTCTGTCCAGTGTCAAGGGCCTTAAATGTCAACCATTCTGTTTGTTTAAATGAAGCTGTTCTACAAAACTGTGCCCATAAACAACAGGTTATTTGGCATCTTTTTCCCACCAACTCTTGTCTACATTGCCCACTTAACCAAACCGAATATGGAGTAGCATGTCTTCTGTTGGCTGCAGAGAAAAGTGAGCTGTACCCTAACTGGCCCCCATGGACACATTTAATATAGTTGAGATCCCCAGGATGGTGACTAGGGCTTATTTCCAGTAATGTGCCTCCCAAGTCTGAGAGAAAATCCTGGTGCGCTCCCCCACCCCACCCCCTCACTCCCATGACTGCTGTGATTGATGTGACTTTAGTAGGTTCCATCTTCTGTCCTCCTTTCATCATCCAGAGCTGAAACGGAACCAGATAATTTCTTATATGTAAGAGTGATATTGGTTTGCCCTCATTTATAATGGACAGTGTTTATCATGTTAAACCGATAGCAGGGGAGGTAGCCCACTGACCGACATTTATCCTCCCTACCTTCATTTGTTAAATCTAGGTGAGGCAGGGTGGCTGTGTGGGGTCTCTCTGATTGAGGCAGGACAGGAGAGAGAGAGTGGGATCTCCCTATGAGTGAGATAGGGCTTGGAGGCGAGTGAGACAGAGCTCAGACTTGGATCAAATACAGCTAACAAATTGGGGCAACTTATTCCAGCTCAGTTGAGAGCTCATTGTCCCAGGAAACGCCTCCATATAGACACAGTTTACACCCATCACTGGTTGCCCATCCCTAATTGCTCTTGAAATGAGTGACTTGGGCATGAGTTCAGAGGGCATTTAAGAGTCGCCCACATTACTGTGGATCTGGAGTCACATGTAGGCCAGACCAGATAAGGACGACAGATTTCCTTCTCCAAAGGACATTAGTGAACCAGATGAGTTTTTACAACAATCAATTACAGTTTTATGGCACCATTTCTGAGATCAACTTTCAATTCCATATTTTACTAATTCAATTTAAATTCCACCAGCTGCCATGGTGGGATTTGAACCTGTGTCCCCAGAATATTAGCCTGGGCCTCTGGATTACTAGCCCAGTGACCTTACCAGCACACCACTCTCTTCCCCCTGTGCAATGATGGCACATGGCCAAGTACACATACGCACGTGCACTGATGGATTCTGGCTATACTCCAAGACTTGATTTGTACCTGGAGAGGTTCAGGGTTAGGGAGGAAAGAGAATGGGAAATCAAGAAACTTCAGAAGTTTGGTCCCTGTGTTGGCCATTCTCTGTGCATGAGCCTCAAAAGTGAGTGTTCTTGGGTTATTCGGCCAGGTCTCCCTCCACATCTTACACACACACAAGGAGCAGGAGTAGGCCATTCGGCCCCTCGAGCCTGCTCCACCATTTAAGATCATGGCTGATCTGATAGTAATCTCAAACCTGCATCTTGCTTACCACGGATAACCTACTGTCCCCTTGCTTACCAAGAATCTATCCACCTCTGCTTTAAAAACATTCAAAGACTCTGCTTCTACTGCCTTTTCAGGAAGAGTGTTTCAAAGACTCTCAACCATTGGAGAATTTTGTCTCGACTCCATTTTAAATGGGCGACCCTTTATTTTTAAACAGTGACTCATAGCTCTAGATTCTCCCACAAGAGGAAACATCCTCTTCATATCCATCCTGTCAAGACCCCCTCAGGATCTTTTATGTTTCAGTCAAATCGCCTCTTGCTCTTCTAAACTCCAGCAGATACAAGCCTAGCCTGTCCAACCTCTCCTCGTAAGAT
The DNA here is from genome assembly GCF_017639515.1 of Carcharodon carcharias. Classification (NCBI taxonomy): domain Eukaryota; kingdom Metazoa; phylum Chordata; class Chondrichthyes; order Lamniformes; family Lamnidae; genus Carcharodon; species Carcharodon carcharias. The sequence goes on from NC_054479.1 coordinate 127,638,579, forward strand.
AACCTGCCCATTCCAGGCATTAGTCTGATAAACCTTCTCTGAACTGCTTCCAACATGCTTACATTTTTCCTTAAGCTGACCAATACTGTACACAGAATCACAGAAATTTAACAGCACAGAAGGAGGCCATTCAGCCTATTGTGTCTGTACTGGCTCTCCAAATGAGCATTATGACCTAGTGCCATTGCCCTGCCTTTTCCCCATAACCCTGCACATAGCTTCTATTCAAATAATCATCTAATGCCTCAATTGAACATGCCTCCACCACACTTCCAGGCAGTGCATTCCAACCCGAACTACTCGTTGTGTGAATAAGTTTTTTCTCACGTCACATTTGCTGCTTTTGCAAATCACTTTAAATCTGTGTCCCCTCGTTCCTGATCCTTTATGAACGGGAACAGCTTCTCCCTATCTACTCTGTCCAGTCCCCTCATGATTTTTAACATCTCTATCAAATCTCCTCTCAGCCACCTTCCAAGGAGAACAGTCCCAACCTCTCCAATCTATCTTCGTAATTTCTCATCCCTGGAACCATTCTTGTAAACTTCTTCACTCTATCCAATGTATTCACGTCCATCCTATAATGTGGTGCCCAGAACTCTGTACAATACTCCAGCTAAGTTCTAATGAGCGTCTTATATAAATTCAGCATAACCTCCTTGCTCTTGTACTCTATGCCCCTATTAACAAAGCCCAGGCTAATAAATGCTTTATTAACTGCTCTCTCTACCTGTCCTGCCACTTTCAATGATCCATGCACATATGCACCCAGGTCTTTCTGCTCTTGCACCCCCTTGAAAATTTCACCCCTTATTTTATATTGTCTCTCCATGTTCTTCCTACCAAAATGCGTCACCTCACGCAGCTCCGCACTGAACTTCGTCTGCCACCTATCTGCCCACTGCACCAACTTGTCTCTGCCCTTTTTTGAAGTCCCTTCAAAACCACTTTAAAAGCACTTTTATACAATGTACCAATAAAAGTCTGAGGTCAATAATAGGGCAGCCCTAAATCTGAGCAAGTCCAGTACTCCAGATGTGGTCTCACTAGTGCTCTGTATAACTGAAGCATAACCTCCCTGCTTTTGTATTCCATTCCCTTTGCAATAAATGATAAAATTCTTGCTGTACTTACGTACTGATTCATGCACTAGGACACCCAGATCACTCTGCAATTTCTCACCATTTAGATAATGCTTCTCATTTATTCTTGCTGCTAAAATGGACATTTTCACACATTATACTCCATTTGCAAGATCTCTGCCCGCTCACTTAGCCTGCCTATATCTTTTTGTAGCCTCCTTATGTCCTCTTCACAACTTACTTTCCTGCCATCTTCACTTGAAGTGGTTGTGCACTTTCCAGCAAGGTTCACTGGGTAATGGTCAGCAGCATAAACCCACGTGCTTGGTAACAGAGGGCAGGGGTCAGTATTGGCAATCTCCTGAGCTATCTGTTGCAGATTAATAAGAGACTTGATGCATACGACAAAGGTTGGGTCAGTTCCTGCCACGCGCTCGGCTTGATCTGAAACGTGTTGTAACTGCTTTTGAATCAGCTGATCCTGGCCAGATTTCAACCTGTGAAGGGCAGCATTTAACTCTTGGAACCTGTTGATTGGCCCTGTTCAATTGTTGGAGACTGTATAACTTTTTTTTGTCCCAAAAAATAGCTGTCATTTTCCCCCCACCCTGCACCCCCCTCATCCCCCAACAACATCACCCAATAAACAAAAACCACTATAGTGCTGAACCCATATTCCCATCAGAGTATAAAATGATCCTGCTGCTATCCATTCTTAATGCACAGACATTCTGCAGCACGGTTCTTATTCCTCCTTTAAGTTTGACAGCGATCAGGAGGATATGCGGACTGTGAAATGTGCTATTTGACTGTGGAAAGTACATGCCAATTACACAGCCTGGCCAACAGCACCATTAGTTGCACTGGGCAGGAATGTGCTGGGAATAAAAAAACAGTGAAAGCTCTAGATTGAAACCAGGATCATAATGCTGACTGCTTTTGGGAAGGGAGGGATGGTGAGACCTAATTCTCCTGTTTATTATGAAATGAAACCATGCCTGCTGGTTCCCAGTGAATAAAGGATTAAAGATTAGTGAAAAGGAAATGTAGACAGGGTGGATGAGGGGGCGATTCGTTAAACATAGCCTCTCCTTCAATGTCTCTGCAACTTTATTTAATTTTCCAACCAGTTTGGATTTGCCTTGAAGCAGCTTTTTATCCCAAACCATTCCCCAGCTTTCAAAACGTTTATTGATCAGAGGCCAGTGAGCTTCCGAATGCTAATGAGTTCTGGAGATGAAGCTTAAAAACTCGATGCCAGGTGTTTGCTCAGGGGGTAGTAGTAATGCCTCTGAGTCGGAGGGTTGCGAGTTCAAGTCCCACTCCAGAGTCCCATAATTCAGACTGACAGTCCCAGCTGAGGGATGAGATGTTGAACCAAGGCCCCATCTGCCCCCACAAGTGGATGCAACAGATCTCATGGTGCTTTGTAGAAAAAGAATAGGAGATTTCCCGGGTGTCCTGGATAATATTTATCCCTTGGCCAACATCAGATATTTTGTCTCTTTTCAGCCCATGCTATGAAAATTTGCTGCTTTTCCCTACATTACAACAGTGACTACACGGTAAAGAAAGAACTTGCATTTATATAGTGCCTTTCCTGACCATGGGATGTCCCAAAGCATTTTACAGCCAACGAAGTACTTTTTTTGTGGTGTAGTACTTCCATTACTGTTGACAAGTTTTAAATGACCAAAGGACTGACTTGGCCCCAGTGGGATCTGTGGAGAGAATCTGGGCATTTTTAGAATGAGTGTAAAGAAGCCGGATACAAAGAAGGTAGAGCTGTCATGCTTGTGTTAACTGTTAAAACACATGCTCTATATACAGTGTGTTGTCTGACCCAACTTCTCGATTGACCCTGATCTAACTGAATGGCCTTATCCTGTTCCTGAATACTCTACAAAAGCTGAATGCGGTCAGCACTTAGTATGACTGTCCACTGGGACCATTCTGCATTCAAATGGAAATCTGGGCAGGATTAGGGTATGGTTGTACTCCCAGTATGAGAAAGAGGCTTGAGGAAGATTCCTTGAACAGTGAGTATGGCCTGCATTTTCTGTGTGGAGGGGTCTCTGGGGAGACTCTTGTTAGATTTCCTGCCTTGATCAAATTTTCAGTAGTGTTTTTAATGGATAACAATAAGTTTTAATTGTCGCTTATATTTTTTAAAAAACGGCTTGCGGATTTGAATAATCACAGCTCAGATACTTCACTGGTTAGCGGGAAAGTAAGCTACCTCAGTGTCACATCAGAAACAATTCAGTCATGGAGAATATTGGGCATTTGCATAACAGACACATCATGGGTAAAAATGTAAAATAAAACTTTCTGTACAGTCTTACTGTATGCTGCCACATCACACGTTGTGTTTTATTCTTAAGCCATTTGATTGTGAATCCAGTGTTACATATGGAAAAAGACAACAACCATTCCTTATGTTTGTGGTTGGTCCCTGTCAATCCATTAGGACACCATTGCCATGGATTGGCACGTGCCAGTGGTGGAACACTTAAGCAGTTGTGTGACTTTTGTTTTGTCCTGACTCATCTGGTAGCAGGTTGGAATGAAACTGTTTGGCATCTGAATTGGGTTGAGGGCTGAAAGCCAGGAGAGTGGATTCATTTCCATACCCAGGCCTGGAATTGCCACACAAGTGCCAGGCAATGACCATCTCCAACAAGAGAGAAATCAACCATTGCCCCTTGACATTCAGTAGTATTGCCATCACTGAATCTCCCACCTTCAACATCCTGGGGGTTATCGTTGACCAGAAACTCAACTGTACTAGCCATATAAATACCGTGGCTACAAGAACAGGTCAGAGGCTAGAGATCCTTGATGAGTAACTCACCTCCTGACTCCCCAAAGCCTGTCCACCATTGACTAGGCACAAGTCAGGAGTGTGATGGAATACTCCCCACTTGCCTGGATGAGTGCGGCTCCCACAACACTCAGAAGCTTGACACAATTCAGGACAAAGTAGCCTGCTTGATTGGCACAACAACCACAAACATTCACCCCCTCACCACTGACGCAATGGCACTGTGTACAAGATGCACTGCAGGAATTCAGCAAGGCTCCTTAGACAGCACCTTCCAAACCCACGACCACTCCACCTAGAAGGACAAGGGCAGCAGATAGATGGGAACACCGCCACCTCGAAGTTCCCCTTCAAGTCACTCACCATCCTGACTTGGAAATATATCACAGTTCCTTCACTGTCACTGGGTCAAAATCCTGCAACTCCCTTCCTAACAGCACCGCAGAGGTTCAAGAAGGCAGCTCACCACCACCACCTTCTCAAGGGCAACTAGGGATAGGCAATAAATGCTGGCCCAGCTAGTGAAGCCCACATCCTGTAAATGACTAAAAAAAATTGGTGTCTTGCTGTTAATGAATGAATTGTTTTTGAAGTTGATGGACTGATGCACACTCCATTAGTGATGGGAGCGAGTTTTGTTCACCACAGGATAGCCTGCAACTAGAGAAATTTGTGGGGTGATTTACTCGAGGGCTTTACCATCTATTCAATTTCATTTTTTCCCTTGGGAAAATGGGCCTAACATCTCTCTGGTTAAGAGGACAGGGTACAGTCTCCTGATCATCTGACACTTTCAATCCTCTGCTTCCATCACCTTATCATTTTCCCCCTTACTCGTTCCTGGCAGTTACATGAACCTAGTATACTAGGGGCTGCTACTCATTCTGTTTTCGATTGGGCAGCCTGGGTATCGAGAAATTTCAAAGGTGTAAACTGTGTGGCAAAATTCATTATCCATTTAAAACAAAAATTAATTTACTTTCCAGGCAGCGATGCAGGAGTTCGTTTGAGGCAACTATCCCATAATACTCAGAAATGGAGCAAAAACTTATTTGTAGAGCACCTTTTAACATGGTCAAACTATCCCAAGGTGCTTCCTAAGAGTGTTATGCTAAGCCACATATTAAGGCAGATGATCAACAACTTAAGTCAAATTAGGTTTTAAGGACTCTGTTAAAGGAAGAAAGAGCAGTTGCTTGGCAGAGGGATTCCAGAGCTCAAAGCCTTTGCAGCTGAAGACACAGCACCGATGGTAGTGATTAACATCAGGAATGCTGAAGAGGCCAGAATTTGAGGAGTGCAGATAATTGGCAGTTTTAGAGCTGGGGGAGATTCAAGGTGTGGAGGAGTGAGGTCATGGAGCGATTTGGAAACAAAGATTAGAATTCTCCTGGTTAAGGAATATAGATATGTGAGCATGGAGGAGTTAGGTGAATGAGACTTGGCAAAATTAAGGACACGGGCAGCAGAGTTTTGGATGGCCTCAAGTTTATGGAGGGTGAAGGTACTGGACACTGCAAAGGCTGTGAGCCCCCGACAATATTCTGACAATAGTACAGAAGAATTGTGCTCCAGAACTTGCCGCGCCCCTAGCTAAGTTATTCCAGTACAGCTACAATACTGGCACCTACCAGTCAAAGTAGAAAATTGTCCAGGGATGTCCTGTGCACACAAAGCAGGACAAATCCAACCTGACCGATTACAGCCCTATCAGGCTATTCTTGATCTTCAGTAAAGTGACGGAAGGGGTCATCAGCAGTGCTATCAAGTGGCACTTGCTTAACAACCTGCTCACTGACGCTCAATTTGGGTTCCGCCAGGCTCACTGGGTTTCTGACCTCATCACAGCCTTGGTTCGAGTATGCACAAAAGAGTTGAACTCGAAATGTGAGGTGAGAGGGACTGCACTTGACATCGAGGCAGCATTTGACAGAGTGTGGCATCAAGGAACCCTAGCAAAACTGGAGCCGATGGGAATCAGGGAAAACTCTCCATTGGTCGGGGTCAGAACGGCTAAACAGGTTAGCCTTTATTCGTTAGAGTTTAGAAGAATGAAGGGTGATCTTATTGAAATGTACAAGATTCTGAGGGGGCTTGACAGGGTAGATGTTGAGATGTTTCCACTGGTGGGGGAATCTCAAACTAGGGGACATAGTTACTGAATAAGGGGGCACTCATTTGAAACAGATGCGAAGGAATTTCCTCTGAGGGCAGTGAATGTATGGAATTTTCTACCACAGAGTTGTGGAGGCTAGATCACTGAAAGTATTTAAAGAGGAGGTAGATAGCTTTTTAAAATATTGGGGGGGGTGTTGAGAGCTATGAGGAGCTGGCACGAAGGAGGAGTTAAGGCCTGGGGCAGATCAGCCATGATATTGAAAGGCAGGGCAAGCTTGAGGGACCGAATGGCCTACTCCTATTATGTAACCTAGCACAAAGGAAGATGGTTTTGGTTGTTGGAGGTCAATCATCTCAGCTCCAGGACATCACTGCAGGATTTCTTCAAGATAGTGTCCTAGATACAACCAACTACAGTTACTTCATCAATGACCTTCCTTCCATCATAAGATCAGAAGTGGAGATGTTTGCTGATGTTCACCATTTCAACTCTTCTGATTCTGAAGCAGTCCGTGTCCAAATGCAGCAAGGCCTGGTCAATATCTAGGCTTGGGCTGACAAGTGGCAAGTAACATTTGTGCCACACAAGTGCCAGGGAATGACCATCTCCAACAAGAGGGAAACTAACCATCACCTCTTAACCTTTCAAAGGCATTATTATTGCAAAACTGAACTGGACTAGCCATATAAATACTGTAGCTACAGCAGGAGGTCAGAGGTTCAGAATCCTGTGGTGAATAACTCACCCCCTTACTCCCCAAGCCTGTCCGCTATCTACAAGGCAGAAGTCAGGAGTGTGATGGAATACTCTCCACTTGCCTGGGTGAGTGCAGCACCAGCAACACAAAAAGCTTGACACCATCCAGGACAAAGCAACCTGCTTGATTGGCACCCCATCCACAAACATTCACTCCCTAACGCACTGTGCTACTGTGCTTCTGGTGATCATCTACAAGATGCACTGCAGAAACTTACCAAGGCTCCTTAGGCAGCACCTTCCAAACCCACGACCGCTACCATCTAGAAGGACAAGGGCAGCAGACACCTGTGAACACCGCCACCTGGAAGTTACCCTCCCAGCCACTTGCTATCCTGACTTGGAAAAATATTGCCGTTCCTTCACCCTCACTGGGTCAAAATCCTGGAACTCCCTAACAGCACTGTGTGGGTGTGCCTACACCACATGGACTGCAGTGGTTCAAGAAGGCAGCTCACCACCACCACCTTGAAGGCAATTAGGAATGGGTAATAAATGCTGGTCCAGCCAACAATGCTTCCCATAAATGAATTTTTTTTAAAATGGGAGGCTGGCCAGGAGTACATATGAACAGTCTAGTCTAGAGTTAACAAAGCAATAGATAAGGGTTTTAGCAGCAGATAAGCTGAGGTAGGGGCAGAATCATTTGCTATCACAGAGGTGTGAATAGGCAGTCTCAGTAATTGCATAGATAAGTGGCCAGACTGATCTCTAGATCAAATACCTCCAGGTTAAGGCCGCAAAGATATTTGCTAGTTAGAGAACAGCTTGTGACAGGGACAGAAGACAATGGTCTTGCCAATATTTAATTGGAAGAAATTTCTGCTTATACAGCACTGGATGTCAAACAAACCCTCTGATAATTTAGAAACTGGAGCATGCTTGTGTGAAGTGGTGGTGAGCTGGAGCTGAGTGTAGTCAGTTTACAGGCAGGAACTTGTGCTGTGCTTTCGAATGATGTCAACAAGCGGCAACACGTAGAAGGATAGATCCTTGATGGACATCAGAGATTAGTAACTTTATAACCCAGCATGCTGAGATAGAGTTAACATTTACAATAGATTTGTAAGAATAGGAAGCAATCCCCAGCACAGAGAACCTGTCCTATTTCTTCTTTCCCCAGGTACTGTGGTATATTGCCCTCAAATGTCTTCCCATGCCTTTGGCAGAATTTCCTATGGAACCTTGAGTTCTAAATCCAGACTGACACTCCAGTGCTGTACTGAGGGCATTGAATCGCTATTTGAGCGGAGCTAAACAGGGGCCCTGCCTATCAGATGTGGTGCTAAACAGGGGCCCTGCCTATCCCATCAGGTGAACTATGCCATTGGTTTGAAGAATGGGTGAGTTCCCCCCAGGTGTCCTAACTATTTATTCCTTGGCCAACACCTAAAATGGATCATCTGGTCATTTTGTCTCAATGCTGTTTGTGGGACCTTGCTGTACACAAATTGGCAGTCGTGCTTCCTACTTTACAGCAGTGACCATTCAAAAATACATGCTCATAGGTCGAGCAGCACCTATGAACATAAAAGAAATTTTTAACATTTAGGCCTCTGATCTTTCATCAGAAATGTGTTCTATATTGGAGGGCACTGTTATTTTTATGATTCTGGCTGCTGAAACAAATGTAGCTGTGGCACCCAGATGTGGATTTATGAATGTTGCACTTCTCCCAAAAGAAAATAGATGTTTTGTTGGAGAAAATTCCAGGCTGCATACCAAGCCTGGGATGTTCCATCCAATTAAATCACAGCCTCCAGCCAGGAACTTCCTCCGATTCAGCCCAGCCCTGCACACCTGTCAACCCTTCTGATCTTAATGTGGAATCTATTCTAGTGGCCAACTTTGTTCTCACTGTTTAGCCTGATTCAATCTGCCAGGCTTCCTGAGCGCTTATACCAATGGTATCCACACAGGACAGTGCATTCAGTCCTAAGTTAATGCCACATCGAGGAAGATAACTGCCCTCAAATATACAATATGATGACAGCTTGGATTTGTAAAGTACCCTGACGTATTCCCAGAACCGCTCCAAGATTTTCAGTCAATGAATTGCTTTTTAAGATGTCCACACATTTTCCATCTTGGCCAAATGTGTAAATTTTATATAAAATTTATAATATAGTAAGTGTACTTTGTGCATATATTTACTTGACAACACCTAATGTCATTCAGTGCCTAAGGAAGTAAGACAGGAACAACAATCAAAAGATGCTCACATTCTGCATTTTATCTTGCCATTTTGCAAACAAAACCACAAAAAGGTTAAAGTTTGCATGCACACCATGTGAATGAGTGTTACAATCACAAGACCAACAACTGTGTTTATTACTTTTTTCCCCTAATCAAAAAAGTAATTTTCCACATCTGGTTTCCCAGGGGGCCACATGTGGCTCATGGTTAACTTAGTGGATAACACTGGTGCAACAGAATCGTTCTTCTCCCCTTCTTCCCCCTACCCCACTTCCTTACCCATCTTTATTGTAGTTTTGCTATTTGAGTCACATGCCAATTGTCAGTAGACGGGTGGGTGGCTATACACTTTGATCTGCATGAAGAGCTTCTGCAAAGGGTCATTGAGATTTCTTTCATCCCCTTTCCCACATCCCATGCTGTACCATTGGCCTCTTAGCACTTCCCTTTGATGCCAGTCTGGGCATCCTTGGGCCTATAGTCACCAGCAATACCTCACCTCGTGGTGGGTAGACTGGCTGGCTCAAGTACATGGGCTGGTCTGGTAGTCTGACTCTTGCACTGATATTAAAGGGGTTTCAAAGAAATTCTGTGGTAGAGCTCGGCTTGGATTTCATTTGTTTTGTTAGTGTCTCAGTGGTTGGATGATACATACTGTGAGGAAAACATTGGATGAGTTTATTAGAGAGTTATTATGAGTTATTATCACAGTCTTTGTGTACTAACTATGCCATCTGAGTTGTCTGCAGATTGTAAAATTGAACTTCTGACTCTCAAGACCAAATTGTTCATTTAAAATGATCAACAGTTGTCCCCATACCAATTCTTGTAGAGCTCTACTTCCCACTTTTTGCCAGTCTGAATAATTGCCTTCAAACTCGAAGATTGCATTGTCTGTTTTGTACCCAGCTTGCTATCCATTCTGCTACTTGTTCTCTGAATACATGTGTCTTGACTTAACCAGGAGTTTACTATGCAATAACTCACTGAAGGCTTTTCTTTAAAAAAAATCACAATATATTATTGTATGTCCAAGGGCCCAAACACTCCTTACAAGTGAAGCAGCATTTCACTTGCACTTCCCTCAATTTAGTCTACTGCATTCATTGCTCCCAATGTGGTTTCCTCTACATTGGAGAGACCAAACGCAGACTGGGTGACCGCTTTGCAGAACACCTTCATGCTTGTCCACAAGCATGACCCAGACCTCCCTGTCCCTTGCCATTTCAACACTCCACACTGCTCTCATGCCCACATGTCCGTCCTTGGCCTGCTGCATTGTTCCATTGAAGCTCAATGCAAACTGGAGGAACAGTACCTCATCTTCCGACTAGGCACTTTACAGCCTTCCGGACTGAATATTGAGTTCAACAATTTTAGATCATGAACTCTCTCCTCCATCCCCACCCCCTTTCCGATTTTCCCCCCCCCCCCCCCCCGCCTTTCCAATAATTTATATCGATTTTTCTTTTCCCACCTATTTCCATTATTTTTAAATGTATTTCCATCCATTGTTTTATCTCCTACCTTTTAGCCTATTTTGATCATTTCCCTTCACCCCGCCCCACCCCCATTAGAGCTATCTGTGCCTTGCTTGCCCTGCTTTCTACCCTTAATTAGCACATTCCTTAGATAATATCACCACCTTCAACACCACCTTTGTCCTTTTGTCTATGACATTTTTTGGCTATCTTCACCTATCACTGGCCCTCTATCCAGTTCTATCCAGCTCTACCACCCCCTCCCTTAAACCAGCTTATATTTCACCTCTTCTTTTTTTACTTAGTTCTGTTGAGTCATACAGACTCGAAACATTAACTGTGTTCCCCAGCGCAGGTGCTGCCAGACCTGCTGAGTTTTTCCAGGTATTTTTATTTTTGTTTTGGATTTCCAGCATCCACAGTTTTTTGCTTTTATACAATATATTATGTCTATTACAACACCTTTGTTTACTGTTGTGGTTGGTGAAGCAGGATTTTTCCTTTGAAATCCAAGCTTCTTTACTATATTTTCAGTTTCTAGTTCTTCTATTGCATCTTTATTTAAGGATCCCTAATTATTCTATAGTTACCTGGACTTGTCCTACCTACCTTTTAGGAATTCGAATAGCTGACATATATATTTAGGCAATAGTGTCCCTATCTCTGTCATAACTTCTAATTTTCAGGGGTTTTCCTCTGATTAGATTATCAATTTTCTCCCCCCCCTTTTTATTTTAAATGACTTCATACCCTTTTTGACCTCCTCTAATGTCAGGTCTGTGATGGATAGTCCTGGTAAATACTGAGGCAAATTAATTGTTTAATATTTCTGCTGTTTCCCTGTCATTACCTGTGAGTTTACTGTGTGTACCTTAGTCGTCCAATTCCTATTCTAATTTTTCATTTGCTTTTTGTGTGCCTGTAGAATACTTTATTTCCTTTTATATTTCTTGATATAATTTTGTAATTTGTTTTTGTCTTCCTGATTACATATACAGGATATATGCACAGATACAGGCTACTTGGCCTAACCAATCCATGTCACTGTTTCTGCTTCACTCATGCCTCCGGCTATCTTTCTTCTAAATCTATCATTGTAACCTTTCATTCCCTTCAGACTCATATGCTTTTTAGCTTCCCCTTAAATGTATCTATACTATTGGCTTCAAGCGCTTCCTGTGGTAGCAAACTCCACATTCTCACCATTCTGAGTAAGGAAGTTGCTTGTTTTTTGACATCTTTCCTAACTGTTTCATATGCCCTTTTGTCACCCTCTCCTTCGAATATGTACTTTTAGTGTGTGCCTTTTTCTTTGGTTGAAGGAAAAAGAGTTACTATTGAAACTAAAGTGTGTCATCACTGGCTACTTTCATCTTGCAAACACTACCTAAGGAGATATTTGGGACAGGTGACCAAAAGCTTGGTCAAAGGGGTTGGTTTTAAGGAGTGTTTTAAATGGGAGAGGCCAAGGGGTTTTAGGGGGGACTTCCACAGCTTGGGTCCAAAGGCAGCTGAAGACATGACTGCTAATGGAAGGGCCAAAAAAGTGAGGGATATGCAAGAGACCAGAATCGGAGAAGCACAGAGGTCTTCTGGGGTTTTAGGCTGGAAATGATTGCAAGGGTAGGGAGGGGTGAGGTTATAGAGGTATTTACAGGTGAGACTTTTAAATTTGAAGCTTGCTGGTACAGGAACCAGTGTAGGTCAGGAATCAAAGTGGTGGAATATAGGATACAGGCAGCAGGAGTTTGGATGAGTTTTTTTGAGTTGCTGGGTTTATGGCAAAGAATAGTTTCAGCCCAAAGAACATTTTTTTCATTTTGCCAGAAACCCCAATGTGGGGCGATCTTCCCAGACAAATGAGTCTCTCCCTTTAGCCTGACCTCCCCAGTGTGAAGTTTCACTGTTGGTTTAAAGGACCAAAGGTGTCCAGATTGGTCACTGCAAGGACACGCTGAGATGAGGTAGGGAACTGTCCCATGATAAAACCCCAACAAAACTCCTCTTCCTCTTCAATTTCAAACCATTGGGTTACTGGAAGGTTCCAACTTGCCACCATGTTCAGACTTCAATTCAGCAAGGAAATGTTTTGCAAGGGTTTTGTCTGAACAAGGGTTTGAGTGCATTTCACAACTGACCATCAGCATCCAGCCCCTGAGCATGGACCTGTGTGGTAATGTTTGCTGCCATGTGTGTGCAGGGCAGGATGTCACTGAGCACCTTGTAACTCCTCCTCAAAATGTTGACCAGATCAGAAAATAATCACTTCATTATTTGGGGCGAATTTTTTGTTCTGGTAAATGTGTATCAATCTTGGAGAGTCTTCCATTTCCTCATTTTGAGTGTCAGCATCAAATGTTCCTAGTTCAAATGTAGTAAATCTGGATAATGGCTAGAGTTCCCCCTGTACACTGTCCCACCAAACACTCAGGGTAGATACAGAGTAAAAGTATGTGGCCCCCATTTCCATTTATTTGTAATGGCCTTGGACAGCTTCTTGGATACTTGAGTTGTCTTATGGGTAATGTCCATTATTTATACAAAAGGCCCATTACATGTGCCACACAGGCTCCCAGAATGCTGTAATAAAGTCAAAAGACTGCAGATTCTGGAAATCTGAAATAAAAACAAAATGCTGGAAAACTTCGGGTCTGGCAACATCTGTGGAGAGAGAAACTGTTAGCGTCTCGAGTCCATATGACTCTTCCGAGCTCTGAAGAAGTCTTGAAACATTAACTGTTTTTCTCTCTGCACAGATACTGCCAGACCTGCTGAGTTTTGACAGCATTTTCTGTTTTTATCCCAGAATGCTATGCTGGCTAACCAGATTGGGGCACATTTGTTGCTGGGACAGCTCCAGGTTATTTGGGGATTTACATCCCCATCCCTGTGGTGTTTTTCTGGTATCTACCTATCCCAGAATTGTTGTCTTTTCTACTGGTTTCATTTCTATGTTTTGTAACAAGAGCTTTGCTGAGTTTGAAATGGAACTTTTGCAATATAAGTGGTTAACCAAGGAAATGGTCAGTGGTTAAGAAGTCACAAGCTAATCACATGAATGGATTGTCTTGTCTTTACTCCATAGTCTATGTATCGTTAACCACAGGGACATGAGACAAGTTTTCAAGGCCGAGATGGACAGATTTTTGTTGGATTAGGGTATTGCAGGGAGGGAAAAGGCAGGAAAATAAGAGTGGGTTACAGATCAGCCATGATTAAATTGATTGGTGGAACAGCTCGGGATGAGCAGCCTTCTCCTGTTCCAATGAGACGTTTCAACATAATTTTGCTTAGGTTGGGGTCTCCTAATGATGGCCCATGGCTCTGTTTGATCTCTGAGTCCTGATAGTCAGGCCTTGCATTCCAGTCATTGCTGGGCTTCAATCATTAGAGCAGGTTCACCTGAGCAGAGGTAGGGCCCAAGTGAGACAGTAGTTGGGGGTGGGGGTTCAGGCTGAAAGGTGACCCCTTCTAGTAAGAGGGTTATAAGCTGTTTTCAGGTTTCTTCAGTAAAGAACACCATCTCCCTCCGCCCCCTGCTGCCCTGCACCCATCCCACCACCCACACCAGTGTGACTGACTCTAAATTTGCCCTTGAACCAGGCCACTCAGTTGAAGGCCATTCACTACCACCTTCTAAAGGCAATTTTGGATGCGCACTCATCACTGGCTTTTCCAGCGTCAGTGAAGTTGACAACTCTGGCTAGACATAAAACCTCCAGGAATAATCACAAGATCTCCAACTGCCTGCCATTGGTCACCATCATGTCCATCTGCATGGCGTAATGCCTTCCCATAGCCAATCAAAGTGAATGAGCTCTTTACCTGATTGGATGATTAATTGTCAGTCAAACAATCCATTTCTTTTCCATTTCCCAATGTTTGTTTATTGGTTTTATAAGAAAAGTGTTTAAAAAAATATACTTTTTTTCTAAAAGGTCTGATTTTTTTTTTTTCTCTCCTGGGTTTTACTTCCAGCAGCGTCTTACATGTTAATCATGGAGGCCCCAGGATAATCCTGGAAAGTCCGCAATCTTAATTGATGATTGCATCCTAAAAAATCAATTACAAAAATGTAATTTGGAGCAGATTTGACTGAGGCCTGGGGCAAATGTCTCCCATCCAGGAAGATGGAGTTGTCTTAGCCTTAAAGACATTGGTATATTTCTTTTTTTTAAAAAAAAAATATCTTTTAGCTGTTGGGAAAGAAACCAGTCTAAAGTCAAGTTTAAACTTTCCCCACAACCAGTGACACAATTTAATCTTCCTGTCTAAATCTAGCCTGTTTGGGTCTAATGTTTTGCAGAGCATCTCCATGGTGATGGTTGCTATCGGTTTGTATGCCAGAGTCATGAAGCATGCAGGTGAGATATATCATTTTATAGTTTCATTTCTCCACTGTTTATGAAGCTACAGGAGGGATGGCAGAATTGTGGAGATGGGTAGAGTGGGGATAGGTTTAAAGGCGGTGGGGGGGAGAAGAGGGAGGGGTTTTGGGTTATAAGGCAGTGGATATTGATTTGGGTGAGGAGGACGACAGAGGATGTGTGGGTGGGGTTGGGATGGTGGATGGATTGGAGTGGAGGGTTCAGGGGTTATGCAACTGTGGGGTGACAAGTTTGCCATATTTTTCAGAGGCTGCCATGGCCTGCCTTGCAGTGGACCCTGCCATCCTCCTCATCGTGGTGGGCGCACTGATGTTCCTGATCACATTCTGTGGCTGTATAGGATCGCTGCGTGAGAACATCTGCCTGCTGCAGACAGTGAGTGACACACAAAATGGGGGGATCCCAGCTGTGATGTAATACTCTAATGCACTGCCTATGCGTATGGTGGAAACAGATTCAATCGTGGCTTTCAAAAGGAAATTAGATAATTATCTGAAGATAAAATTAGCAGGGCTGCTGGGAAAGGCTGAGGGAAGTGATGGGTAAATATTCTATGATTCTACTCTAAGCTATTGGCTCTGGGCAATTTAGGCAGGTATTGATTTGTGGAGCTGTGGAGGGCTTGGCCTGCTGTGATGGTCAATCTTCATTTCAGTTCTACCTTCCTGTCTACCACTCAGCACCACTTGTTGGAACATTAACATTGCTCCCCTGCCTGTCTCTGTGCTCCAACTTGCATTTTACCGTTCTGTGACTGATTTTTGATTTGTTGTGATTTGATTTTCCAGTTCTCTATCTGCCTGACGCTGATTTTTTTGCTACAGTTGGTCGCCGGAGTTCTAGGCTTTGTCTTTTCAGATAAGGTATGATTGTATTTCCTTTAATTGAAAATAATGTAGAGGGCCCACTGGACAAAAGGGTGGTTGGGGGGGGACGTGGTGGTGAGGGTTGGTCCATAGGGCAAAGGGGGATTGCATTATTTATGGTGACACCAATTTAGGATTTAAAAGACTGGACATGGTGGGAGAAATGCAAGAGGTGAGGAGTGCGATGGTGCTGGGTCCTCTGGTGGAGGTGGGGAGGATTGGATGGTTGCATATGGAGCTTGAGGAATATAAGGGAAAGTGTTTCGTGCTGAATCAATGCAAAGCTCCATATTTGCTTCTAATTTTAACATAGATGAGATATGTGTATCCTGGTTTCAAGAGCATTGGCATTTGGCTATTCATTCATTGATGGCATAGCTCTGTGTTCATGGCAAATAATGGAGCGAAAGCAGCTTTTGACTTGTTTAAGATCCCAACCGTGTGAATGGTCAGCTGAAGGCAGAGCAAGAATTTGGAATTGTCACCACTGCTTTCAGAAAAGAGAGACCTAAAGATATAAAATCGGCAAAACTGAAAGATGTTTGACAACACTGGTATCTCATATTCTTAATATGCATTGATTTCATGGTCTGGTGCAGACTGCCTGATCTGTAACCTCAACTGCAACCTGTGCTCCCAGAGCAGCTACACATCTGCAGGTCACATCCAGGCATCCTTTCAACGGTGTCAACCTTGCAAGAATTCTGAACTCCCCTGACTCAACATTTACAGATTTTGGAGAATATGATTTTTTTTTACTCTCAGGTTGTGGGTGTTGCTAGCAAGGCTGACATTTATTGCCCATGTTTTGTTGCCCTGAGAAGCTGGGCAAGTCTCTTCCTTGAACTGCTGCAGTTCCTATGTTTTTAATTGCAGTGATTTGGATGTATTTGAATATCTTGCTTGGCCACTTCACGGGACAGTTAGTAGTCAAACCATGCCGGTGTTGGACTGGAGTCACATAGACCATACCGAGCAAGGCCAGCAGGTTTCCTTCCCTGAAGGATATTAAGTGAAGCAATTGAGTTTTTATAACAATTGAACAGTTTCATAGTCACTTTTCAGTGGTTGCAAGTTTTTATTCAGATTTTTAAACTGAACTCAAATTCTCGAACAGTGTGATTTGAGCTTTCATTCCCTGGGTTACTAGTCCAGTAACACATCTGCTTACCCTCTTTGCTAATGTGTTCAATACTGTGGTCTGGGAAAAATTAATAAAGAGTGAACTTATTCAGTCATCCTTCTTGTATTCCTGTTACATAGGGGCATGTCTTAAAAACTGGGAATCCCACAACAGCAGTTTTGCAGCCCACAGCCTGGTTACTGAATATTCTGTACACCAGTTCCCTGTTAGCTAGCTGAGATGTACTGAGGATTGTTATCATACATGTGTTGAAATTGGTTGTTTTATTTCTCCATTCTAACAAAAAATCCTGATAAATGCTCACATGGCAAAACATCACGTTACATATCTGTTTCCGTGCTGAAAGTTCCAATTCGGCCCATGTAGTCTATACTGGCATGTAGGCTCCTTGGAGCCTCCTGACGCCCTACTTCATATAAATAAGTTTTGCATATCTTTCAATTTCTTTATCTCTCATATACTTATCAAGCCTTAAATGTATCTCTGCTATTTTCTTCAACTACTCCCTGTAGTAGCAAGTTCCACATTTCAAGTTTCTCATGAATTCCCGACTGAATTTATTATTGACTATCTTATTTCTGACTCCTAGATTTGGTTGTCTCCACAAGTGGACAGGACACATCATCTTTATTTCTACCTTTTCATAATTTTAAAGAACACTATCAAATGGTTCCTCAGGGTAACGTTCTAGGCCCAACCATCTTCAGCTGCTTTATCAATGATCTTCCATCATGGTCAGAAGTGGAGATGTTTTTGTTCGGCACCATCCGCGACGACTCAGATACTGAGGCAACCCATGTTCAAATGTAGTAAGACCTGGTCATTGCCCAGCACTTGTGTGGCGTGAATATTACTTGCCCCTTGTCAGCCTAAGCTCAACACCGCCCAGGACAAAGCAGCACGCTTGATTGGCACTCCATCCACAAACATTCACTCCCTCCACTGCCAACACACAGTGGCAGCACTTTGTGCCATCTACAAGGTGCACTGCAGGAACTCACCACTGCCTCCTTAGACAGCACCTTCCAAACTAAGGCACTTACTACCTAGAAGGACAAGGGCAGCAGATAGATGGGAACGCCACCACCTGGAAGTTCCTCTCCAAGCCACTTGCCATCCTGACTTGGAAATATATCACCATTCCTTCACTATCACTGGGTGATAATCCTGGAACTCCCTCCCTAATAGCACTGGGTATGCCTACACCACATGGACTACAGCGGTTCAAGAAGGGAGCTCACCACTGTCTTCTCGAGGGCAATTAGGGATAGGCAATAAATGCTGGCCTAGCTAGTGACATCCACATCCCATGAATGAATAAAAATTCATCCCTTTTTTTGAAAGAGGTTCCAGCCTGTTCAATCTTTTCCTGATCGTTTTTAACTTCTCTGCTGGTATCATACTTGGAAATCTTCCTTCCCAAGTGCTTCTCTATCTTTTATAATATGGAAACCAGAAATCTTCACAGTACTCTTAAGTTTAATACAACATTTGCATTATTTTTGTTTGGGTAGGAGATAAAACAGGGAAATGTAGCCCAAAAATGCTTGAGGGTTGTTCTCTTGAGAGCAGAGAAGGTTAAGGTGAGATTTAGTTGAGGTGCTCAAAATTAGGATGGATTTCAGGGTTCTGCCAGAGCCACTGTGCTCCTGACCTCATAACAGCCTTGGTTCAAACATGGACAAAAGGGTTGAATTCCCGAGGTGACGTAAGAGTGACTGCCCATGACATCAAGGCAGCATTTGGCCGAGTGTGCCATCAAGGAACCCCAGCAAAACTGGAGTCAATGGGAATCGTGGGAAAACTCTCTGCTGATTGGAGTCATACCTAGCACAAAGGAAGATGGTTGTGGTTGTTGGAGGTCAAACACCTCAGCTCCAGGACATCACTGCAGGAGTTCCTCAGGGTAGTGTCCTAGATACAACCATCAGCTGCTTTATCAATGACCTTCCATCATAAAGACAGAAGTGGGGATGTTTGCTGATTGCATAATGTTCAGCACCATTTATGATCGTCAGATACTGAAGTAGTCCATGTCCAAATGCAGTAAGACCTGGACAATATCCAGGCTTGGGCTGACAAGTGGCAAGTAACATTCACGCCACACAAGTGCCAGGGAATGACCATATCCAACAGGAAAGAATCCAACCATCGCCCTTTGATGTTCGATGGCAATAGCATCACTGAGACCCCAATGTCAACACCTTGGGGGTTACCATTGACCAGAAACTGAACTGGACCAGCCATATAAATACTGTGGCTGCAAGAGCAGGTCAGAGGCTAGGAATCGTGCGATGAGTAACTCACCACCTGACTCCCCAAAGTCTATCCACCATCTACAAGGCACAAGTCAGGAGTGTAATGGAATACTTCCCACTTGCTTGATAAGCGCAGCTCCCAAAGCACTGAAGCTGGACACTGTCCAGGACAAAGCAGTACGCTTGATTGGCACTCCCTCCACCACCAATGCACAGTAGCAGCAGTGTGTACCGTCTACAAGATGTACTACAGGAATTCACCAAGGCTCCTTCAACAGCACCTTCCAAACCCACTACCACCTAGAAGGACAAGGGCAACAGATAGATGGGAACACCACCAACTAGAAGTTCCCCTCCAAGTCACTCACCATCCTGACTTGGAAATATATCACAGTTCCTTCACTGTCACTGGGTCAAAATCCTGGAACTCACTAAGAGCAGTGAGTGTACCTACACCACATGGACTGCAGCTCACCACCACCTTCTCGAGGGCAACTAGGGATAGGTAATAAATGCTGGCCCAGCCAGCGAAGCCCACATCCTGTAAATGAATTAAAAAAAAACAACTTTTGATAAAAGTAAATAAGGAGAGTCAATAACTGGAGAACACAGATTTCAGATGATGGACAAAAGCACCAGAGAAGATAATAGTTTTTGCACATTGAGTTTTTAAAATCCTTTCCTGGGATGTGGGTATCACTGGCAAGGCTAGCATTTGTTACCCATTCCTAATTGTCCCTAGGAAGGTGGTGAGCTGCTGCCTTGAACTGTTGAGGTCCATCTGGTGTGGGTAAACCCACAGTGATATTAGCAAGGGAGATCCAGGATTTTGATCCTGCAATAGTAAAGGAACGGTGATAATAGTTCCAAGTCGGGAGGGTGTGTGGCTTGGAGAAGCGTTCCCATGCCTCTGCTGCCTTTGTCCTTCTAGGTACTCGGAAGGAAAAATCAGCAGAACTTTGAGGTGACTGGATCTTGTCTGAACTGGAGTTCCATTTAAGGTATACAAGATCAGTTTGGACCATTACCAGTCGTTTCCCAAGATTTGCTGGTTTTTCGTTTTGGGTGGTAGTGGTAACAGGTTTTGAAGATCCTGTCGAAGGAGCCATGGTGACTTTGTAGTGCTTCTTGTATATGGTACACACTGCTACCACTGCATCGGTGGTAGAGGGAGTGAATTCTTAAGTTGGTGCATGGAATGCTGATCAAGTGGCCTGTGAGGGAGAAGTTGGGAGAATGGCACTAAGGGAATTGCTCATTCAGAGCCAGTGCTGACACAATGGGCCAAATGGCGGCCACCTGTGCAATAACAATTGAGATTCTGTCCAGGTTCTAACTAGCATCTTGTATATCAGTTTTATTCGTATGGAGTTTCTGCTCCCTCTGGTGGCTCACTATGTAAGCACAAGGCTGTGGAATATGAATCTTTACAGATCTAACAGTCCAAAATTTAACTCTAGGTGGTGGCAGTGGTGGCCCATCTTGAGCCACTACAGTCAGTGCGCTAAAGGTAGCGTGCTCAATGCCTAATTGTAGCAGTTTTGATAACTGAGTAACTTTTACTGCTAGGCACTTCAGGAGCAGTTAAGAGTTGATCACATACTATGGCATACTATGATCCAACAGCTTCACTGCCACTCCTACTGATACTAGCTTTCTATTTCCAAGGGCTTTTTTAAACTAAATTCAAATTCCCAAACTCAGTTGAATTTGAACTGGCTTTCAAAGAATTAATCGTGCAGAAATATGATTCTTATATTCAGCAGATAATCGCTATGGAAAATTACTCCTGATGAGCAGTTATTCCATATTCAGCAGATAATCGCTATGGAAAATTACTCCTGATGAGCAGTTATTGGGTTAGTTCCTGAAGTAGGGAAGTATTTGAAGTAGTAAACGCCAGAAAAGAGTCTGATCATTTGAGAGGAGAGATACACAGTTCCTGATGGGGAATAGATATGCTGAAAATAGATGCAATGGTTCTGCCCATCAGTGTGAGGTTGTGGAGGGGCTCCTGTTATTGAACACATTTCCTCCCGCAAATGCCAGTCCTACCAATAGAGCCAGATTGTTTGTTCATTATTTGGGTGTGTAGGGAGAAGCCTGATTTGGTAAGTGGGAGCTATGGCTGTCTTTAATTGCCAAATGTTCTTTTGCCTCCAACATAGGCCCGATCAAAGGTCAGTGAGATCATCGACAGCGCAATAGTCCACTACCGCGATGACCTGGATCTCCAAAACCTCATTGACTATGGACAGAAGCAGGTAGTGTCACATGGTCACAAACTCGCTCCACTAAGTAACCTGCCCAGTATCCTCACGCCCTCCCCATCTCCTTCAGATGCTTCCTCTTTCTACCTCCTCACTGTCTTGTTGATTTTTCACTTGCTAATTCTTGGGCTTTGCTTTCTCTCCCTGTCTCGCGCACTCCCTAGGCCTGTGAAATTTCATTGTTCCAAAGTTGCACAGAAAGCATTGATGTTCAAGTTAGCGAGACCTAAAAAGAGACTCGCTAGTTGGAGGCAATCGAGCAATTTGAATGAGGACAGCATCATTTACAATCATTTTCTCAGCCTTTTAGCTTTAGGTTTTTGACTACTAATAATTGGAACGTAATGTAAGGATATAAATTTAGTGTTGAATGGGTTCTCTTCCTATTTCATAATCACTATTGATTACTTATTTTGACATTCTCAGCCTCCTAGTAAAACAAAGGATTCAGTTTGGATTTATTTGTCCATATCTAGCTGTGTTCAACCTTTTAATATCTCTATCTACACACCCAAAGTCCTTCTGCTCTATGTAACATACACCCACTGACACAAACCCCACTGAGGATCGGCACCTTCAGGGAAGGAGGCCGGGGAAATGTACTCACTACCCAACACTGGGAACAAAAGGCATTAACCTGTTTGCCTTTGTCTTTTCTCCCACTCACAATTCTCTTTTGACCCGGCAGTTCAGCTGTTGCGGTGGAATCTCATACAAGGACTGGAGCCTCAACATGTACTTTAACTGCACACTGGAGAACCCCAGCCGGGAGCGCTGCTCCGTGCCCTATTCCTGCTGCCTGCGCTCTAAGGAGGTGAGTGACTGCGACGGGTGAATTTTGCAATAATATAGATCTGTAGACTGCCATGTTTAATGATTCAAACACATGGTCAAAAATAAAATCCTGCAGATGCTGGAAATCTGAAATAAAAAGAGAAAATGCTGGAAATAGTCAGCAAGTCAGTTAAAGAACACCAAGTTTATTAATGATTTAAATGTTATATTTGCACCCAACACTTTGATTGTAAAGGATCCTTTCTACTGACTATACTCGCAAGTCGGTTGCATTCAACCCTGCAGATTACTCCCTCCATCTCCCCACATCACAGTGCAATGGTCTCTCTTTAAACTTGTCTAAAAGGATATTATAGCACCTCGTCCCTGACCTGTACTCTTGGTCTTACATCTGGTATCATTATCTCAACATGCCAAAGGTTCCACAACACAATCTCAGGACGTTACAGAACTATTGTGTCCGTTTACTGTACAGAAAAGAATCACCATATAGGTGATTAAGCCCAGCTGGGATATTGTGACCTATTCTGGGCCCAATACTTTAGGAAAGATGTGTAGGCCTTGGGTGAGGTTCAGAGGGAACTCTACTAGATTGGTGTCAGGGTTGAAAGACTTCGGTTATGTGGAGAGACTGGGGAAGTTGGGGTTATTCACCTTGGAACAGGGAAGGTTAAGGGGAGATTTGATACAGGAGATCAAAACCCTTCATGATTTTGATAGCATAAATAGGAAATTATTTCCAATACTAGAAGGGTTAGTAACCTGAAGACACAGTTGAGATAATTAGCAAAAGCACAAGAGGTGACATGAGGGGAAAAACTTTATGCATCGAATTATGGTGATCTGAAATGCACTGCTTGAAAGGGTGATGGATGCAGATGCAATAACTTTCCAAAGGAAATTGTAGAGTTAAAATTTACAAGGCAGAAGTGTAGGGGAGGGGGACCATTGGATCACTAAAGAGCTGGTGCAGACACGGTGAAGCTAAATGACCTTTGTGTACTGTATGTTCCTATGTATCCATGAGAAAATTATTCAATCTATATTTTATGATCACACTTACAGCCCCTCAGTTTAGGTGCATGTATTACATATAGCATCTTTTGGAGCAATTGGAAAAAACTGTCCACAAAGTAGTCACAACTTCATCTGGCACAACTTGTCTAACATGAGCAATGTGTCTATCTGAACGGGGGTGGGTGGAGAAGGGAGTGAGCCAAAACACTCCCTCCTCCTTGGCAGACTTGCCGCCCCTCACTGACCCCAGTGTCCTTCCAATGCAGAAAGTGATCAACACCATGTGCGGTCAGGGGATGCAAGACCTGGACTACTTGGCAGCAGAAGAATACATCTACACCAATGGGTGCATCGACAAGTTGGTCAACTGGATCCATAGCAACCTCTTCCTGTTGGGAGGGGTGGCCCTGGGCTTCGCAATCCCACAGGTCAGTGTCACATCCGCTTTATCCCCACCTACATAGGCCATTCATTTCGTCAAGCCTGCTCCTTCATTCAGTTAGATCATGATTGATCTGTATCTCAACTTACTTTACCTATCTTGGTTCTGTATCTTAATTAATCTTGCCTATCAAAAACCTATTAAACTGTGTTCATTTGAATCCGACCCCCATCTCAATGAGTATGTGGGAGAGGATTTCAAATTTCCAGTACCCTTTTAAGTGAAGAAGTGCTCCCTGAATGGCCTAGCTCAGATTTTAAGGCCCCTTTGTTCTGAATTTCCTCACCAGAGAAAATAGTCTCTCTATTGACCCTGTCAACTCATTTAGTCACAAACATCTGAATTGGATCAGCCCTTACTCTTCTATACTCAATGAACTAGTATAGTCTATGCAACCTCTTAATTTAACCCTTTTAGCCTCAGTATTCTTATCTGCTCTCTACTTCTAGTCCTGCATGAACCCCTTGCTTGGGACCTCAATCCTCTTTCCAAATCCTCCTTGCCCCCATCTCCCCACCCAGTACATTCACATGTGAGCCTCGATGGTGAGCACCGGTGCAGGATTCAGCTGGGAAGTGGGGAGGAAGAAGTGTGACTGAATCTGCAAACCAGTCACTGAGACAATTGGGAGAACGGACAATTTGGAGAAGGGACCTTGGCTTATTCGTTCAGCGTTCTTTCTGTTCCGTTGCCCTGGGTGCGGAGGCTTCCTGACAGCTGGTCTCCATCCAGTGCTAGTGCTAGATGTGCTATTTGTAAGGCAGTGATGCTTTATGCAGTGGAATAGCACCTGGTGAACCCTCACCAAGGTGGAGCTATGAACACCAGTGGAATTGCACAATGTTAGCACTTACCAGAAGAGTTAAAGTTGAAAAGGCCTCCGATAATGGGGGTGCTTGGTGGGCTGGGAAGGATGTGGGTGAGAAATGAGCAAATGTACAAAGCTTAGTTATGGGGCATTGCTCCTTTAAGCCTGTGTGGGTGTCTTTTCACTTGTTTGTTTTGCTTCTCTCCTTGGCTACCATCTCCAGTTGGTGGGAATTCTTCTCTCCCAGATCCTCATCAACCAGATCAAAGATCAGATTGAACTCCAGAAGTACAACAGCCAGCACAGAGCAGACCCATGGTACTGACCCCTGCCTGCTACACAACACCACCTCCACCCCAACACTACAGCTATTCACATACTGGAGGAGGCACGCTGTTCCCCTGGAGCTCTTTTACAAGTTGCTGGTGTGAAGACCAATCAAATTCTGAAGCCTTTTGTTTCTTTGCTCAGGAAGGACTGCAGCCCATTGGGATTGTCAGAGTGCCACCTTCATTCTTGGTGCATTATACGCATTGTGATCACAGGATGAAAAGGCCCACAGGAGCTGTGTTTTAAATTTAATCTCTCATCTAGCCCATCAACTTCAAGTTTAACTAATCCATTTGTTTTATAAATATCTATAGTTGGAGGTCCTGTTATGGCTGTCATGTACTGGTGTATAGAACAATGTCCCACATACATCATTGGTACTGGCCTGATCTCTCTCCCCTTCTCATTGTGGTCGTGCACTTGTCTTTTAAGGGATTTGTTCATCCGTTCCTGGTAAACTCTGCTAATCTGTGCCTATGTTGCCTTTGTGAAGCTCTCTGTGCCTCTATTGCTGTCTTTACTTTGTTCCTGTATGTTACTGTTAATTGGTCAATTTTTTGTTGATGTTTTACTGTGCCTCTTTGTCTCTCTCGGAAGGACAATCTGGGGTGAATTTGGTAACTCCCAAATGTTTACCTGTCGGAGGGTGTTCAAAATCAAGTGCTTCCTGGGTCAATTACCTAAATCTAGCACTAAGTGGGGGGAAGTACTTTCTGACTTATGGTGTTAGAGTATTGAAAAGGATGTTATGATTGGAAAAGCCACATTACTGTATGTGCATACTTGGGGGGAAGGGGTAAATGTTGTCTACCTGTTAATTTAATTTTTTTGCTAAATTAAATATTTTTGTCTTTTAATAAAATATATAATCTGTCTGCCTGTGTTGGGGTATTTTAAATGTCTTTTGGTTAATTTGTGTCGTACAAATAATGCACTGTGCTAGAGGCTGTTCCAGCAGATGGTGCAGTGACACTGAGTTAGTTCGGTAATATGCTCAATTTCTCAGACAGATTGTATCGTTACAGCTGCAGTTCACTGTGATGCACATTCCTAACCTCAGGTGTACCATTTTTAGCTAGGGAGGGAGGAGATCAAAGTCTGGACTCAAAGCTCTGCTGTGATGGTACTACAGATGAATAGCCTGCCAACATTTCAATGTTTGGATATTCATTATAAAGGTATCAAAAGGTTGGCCAGCATCAGGAATATTTTTTTAAAAAGCCTATCACCTTTTAAAGAGAAGAGCGGGAAAGCATGGGGTGGGAGGTGGGGGAATGGAGTTGCTGCTGATATCCAGTTGCAACCTGAAAACAGTCCCCCTCCAAATGAGGAAATACTGGGCAACCACATTGGCTTTAAGTATTGTGAACAGTGAGGAGGATAGTGTAGACTTCAGTTTGGATGGACAGGCAAATGTAATTAATGCAGAGAAGTGTGAAGTGATTCATTTTGGTAGGAAGAACGCAGAGACAATATAGAATAAATGGCACAATATTAAAGGGGTACAGGAGCAGAGGGACTTGGGTGTATATGTGCCTAAATCATTGAAGTTGGTAAGACAGGTTGAGGGAACAGTTAATGAAGCCTACAGTGCTATATGCTTTATTAATAGGGTCAAAGTACAAAAGTGAGGAAG
Source organism: Carcharodon carcharias (assembly GCF_017639515.1). Taxonomy (NCBI): domain Eukaryota; kingdom Metazoa; phylum Chordata; class Chondrichthyes; order Lamniformes; family Lamnidae; genus Carcharodon; species Carcharodon carcharias. Next base: position 127,664,991 of record NC_054479.1, read on the forward strand.
TTATGTTAAACTTGTACAGAACAATAGTTGGGCCTCCAACTGGAGTATTGTATTCAGTGTGGGCACCACACCTTAGGAAGAATGAAGACATTAGAGAGAGTGCAGAAAAGATTCTCAAATGGTCCCAGGGATGAGGAACTTCAGTTACGCAGATAAATTGGAGAAGTCTCCTAGAGACGGGAAGGTTGAGAGGAAATTTGATAGAGGTATTCACTATCATGAGGGGTCTGGATAAAGTAGATAGGGGAAAACCTATTTCCATTGGTGGAAGAATTGAGAACGAAGGGGCACAGATCTAAGATAATTGGCAAAAGAATCAATGGTTACGTGAGGAAAAACTTTCACACAGTGGGTGGTTAGGATCTGGAATGCACTGCCTGAGAGCATAGTGGGGCCCAGTTCAATCTAGGCATTCAAGAGGAATTGGATTATTATCTGAAAAGGGAGAAGGTGGGGAGTGGCACTAGGTGATTTGCTCTTTCGGAAAGCCAGTGTTGACATGCTAGGCCAAATGGCTGCCTCCTGCATTGTAATTACTCCGTGATTGTGATGGATTGATCAGAGGTTGAGGTGAATCTGCATCTTGCAGCAGAACGCTTGCAGGCCATGGAGATAACTACCGATTAGGGGAGCCATTCAGCTCATCTTTGTTCCCCATTCAGTCCCTGCAGTCCTCCCATTGGAACATCCAGCCCTTCCTTCAATAATTTGAGGGCTTAGACGTCCCAATCCCGTCATTGCTTTCCTGAAACCAGTACTAGCTGTTTCCAATATGGGGGTGATGGCAAGAATGATTGGATTGATCACAATTAAAGCAAACATGACTGGGAATCAAAGATCACAAAGGTTTGTTTCCCTTGCCCCTTTCAAAATAACTTATTGTTTATCTACTGGCATTCCTTCATCTGTGACACATTGTTCAGGGCTCCACAAAATATTCCAAACAAGTTCTTGTTTAAATCTGTCTGTTCACGATTGATACCACAGGAGATGAACTGGCAATTAAATATACAACGAGCCTGTATGTCTGTGCAAGGCCCCATGAGCTGTGTTCTCTCAGGATGGAGGGCCTGTGTGTGTGGTCCTAAAAGTCTTGCCAACAAGAGGCACTCCCAGCAGCCTGCTGCACTGCTCAGTTTTCATGTCAGACTGAGCTCTGCTTCCTGCCCTTGTGTTTTTTTAATTGTTCCCCTGCCCCACCCACTTCTGCCCTTTTACTGAAGGCTCAGATTCTTGGAGGAGGTTGAGGGGAGGAACCATTTCACAGTATAACCTGTCGTGAGGGGCCTTGACAGTAACAGGGAGATTATCTGCTGTGACAGTCCCAGCTTTGGGCCTCCCACACACACACACAACCCCACCCCCCCCCAATCAAACTCTTGTTAGAGAGGCAGCACGTGTGTTGGAATTGCCACACTGTTTGAGTATCAAGCCAGTCAGCTGTGGGGGTCATCACCCAAACTCAGTCACCCATATGCTTTCCAGTGTTGATGGGTAGGAACCTGTGGGCTTCCCCTCTTCTCCCCACCCTTACCCACAGTGGGGTGTTCTGAGGCATACTGTGTTTGCCCCATTCTCCAGCCCTGTGAGATCAGTCTACTCCATGCAGAGCTGTCGTGGAACCATGGGAGAGGCTGCTCTGCTGTATATCTGATCCACACCCAGTTCTTTAATGCATTGATCCACCGAGTAATTAGGGAAGACCATCAAGCTTGTTTTGACTGGCGTTGTATCATTTAAGAGGCTGTTTCACAGTTAGTAGGTGAATCTTGCTTGGCCAAGGAATGTTTCTAAAACCTTTATAAACACTTGTTTGGGCTCCGCTGGAGTATCACACTTCAGAAGCAATAGCAAGGGTTTAGAGTGGGTGCAGAGGAGATTTATTAGATTGACATCAGGGGTAGAGAGCTAGAAGCTAGTGAAACTGGGGTTGTTCTACTTAAAAAAACAGAAGGTTAAGGGAGACTTGTTCAAAATCATGAAGGGAGCTAGAGAGTTCATAGAAACTGTTTCCATTTGTAAGAGGATCAGTAACCATAAGGCACAGATTTAAGATCATTGGCAAAAGAACCAGGAGAGAGATGAGAATTGTTTTATCTGATGAAGTGTTAAGATCTGGAATGGAAAGGAAGCAAATTAAATTATAGCTCTCAGAAGGGGCATGGAAACATTTACAGAGCTATCAGATTGGGACATTGAATAGCTCTTTCACAGAGCTGCCACAGGAAAGATGGGTCAAATGACCAACATCCATATGTTGTCAGTTTTCAGCACCAGCTCTTGCCAACCAGTTGAATTTTCCCCAAAGAGTCACCCCATCTCCCCAGCCCAAAGACTACCCCCTCCTTCAGTGAGAAAGAAGGAACTTTCGTTTATATAACATCTTTCACAACCTAAGGACATTCCAATGAGCTTTACTTTTTGAAGTGTAATGGAGAAATTGTGCCAGCCAATTTGCACGCAGCAAGCTCCCATAAACACCTATGATAACCAGATAATCTGTTATAGTAAGCTTAGTTGAGTGATAAATGTTGGTCAGGACCCCAGGGTAATTTTCCTGCTCTTTGAAATTGTCATGGAAGCTTTTATGTATACCTGACAGGACAGACAGGGCCTCAGTTTAACATCTCATGTAAAGTACAGTATCTTCAACAGTATAGCACAACCACAGTACTGCACTGGGAGCGTCAACTTGGATTTTGTGCTTGTCTGTCTGGAGTGGGACTTGAACCCATGACTTTGGGATTTGGAGGCAAAAGTACAAACCACTGAGATGAAGCTGAGTGAGGTCAGAGTTGCTTCTGCACCACCTTCAAAGCAGTGATACAATATCACAGGCATTCTAACTCGTGAATTGATTATCAGAGACAATTTCTGGGTAAAATTATGCCTCTAAGAGGGCTGCAAAATCTTGGGACTCTGCTGTGTGCTATTGCTGAGATGTGTGAACTTAATTGCAGCTTCTTAAGATATGCTTTCATCTGTGATCAGTAATTGTTTAGCACACTTAAGTTGCAAATTGTAACACAAATGCAAACTGGTAAGTAGCAAATTTATGCCTTTTTGTAAACTTGTTTTCTGCTTCACAATGTGTTGTATTGTAGGGTGGCCGAGTTGTGCTATTAATGATAGAGTTGATCTGCAGACCCTTCTTGGGTGGAAACATTAAGTTTATTTACAATATACTCAGCAGCAACTACACATGTACTTTCAACTCCAACTCTATCGGACTGCTGAGGTAGCCTGTGCTACTCTCCTATTGGTTACTACAGATCATGTGATCTTACCTAACACGTATTATTTTTAAAAATACATTACACACTAAACAAAACCATAATTACTACAGGTTGACTCAAGTTCATTTGCTTAAAATTTAGCAAAGACGGGAAAGTGGTGGTGACTGCACATGAGGCCCTAGGAAAATTGAGAGTGAGTGGGCCAGCAGTGTAAGAGTGTAAGCGCTCTCAGTGGTGGTGGCAGCTCTTGAAGTCAATCAGTGTGGTGGGGGGAGGGTGCTCTAGGTCAGTGCTGTCAGCTGTTAATGGATTATTCAGCTGTCCAGCTCAGGAAGGCCCTAGACTCTCATGCATGTCTGTGCTCAGTTTGCTGGGTCTTGTTGGGAGCCCCAGTTGCCTTTGTTGTCCAATGAGGTAATAACACAAAGTCAGGCACAGCTTCTGCTCCTGAATTGCTATCTAGTGATCTCGGAAATGCACACAGGTATGGGACTGTGTGTGGATCTTGGGTGAAAACAAGATTGGGCTCATCTCTGATGCACTTCCTTGTTAAACTGCTGACCGATGGGCACTTGGCTGTAATACCAGTTGAACTGTTACCCCAGCTAGTGGTGGTCCTAAAATTGGAGGGGAGGGAGTGGTAAAGGGAACGGGATAAACACTTAAAAAGGGAAAAAAAATTACAGGGCAGTGCAACTAATTGTATAGCTCTTATCAAAGAGCCAGCACAGGTACAATAGGCCAAATGGCCTCCTTCCATGTCACATCATTCCATTATGGCAGGAGGGTGGATCTTTAACGCGGGCTGAGATAACAGTTTTTATAAAGCGTTTTCAAATGTGGTAATATAGTTTTAGTAAAGAGCTCTGATTTGCTTAAGATTAAATAAGCCACTGAGGTTTATAAACCAACTAATCTATACCAGTTTATTTTTGGAAAAAAATGGCAGCTCTTGAATTTTATTCCCAATCTCTTGATTTTCAAGAGTTTGAGACAGTGGGGATGGCATGAGTGATACTGGGTTATTTTTAGGAGCTGGCCTTGACAAGCCAGCTTACCCTCAGTGGGGAGGAAGTGCATAAGTGGAACTATGTAAATAATGTATGAAGCTGCAGCTCCGGCTTATTAAGGACTGTTCAAGAGAAGTTGCAGTGGAGATCTGCTGTGTGGCAGGGTGCAGCAGGTGAGTAAGTCTGGCTAAGGTTAATTACTGTAGGCGCATTATGACGCATTTAGTGTTTAAGTTTGAAATGTGTGGGCCAATTGCGTTTTACTTTAATGACTTAATTATCTTCCACAGTTCTGGCCTCCATATTACAGAAATGGTACTGGAGAAGATGCAAAAATGATTTACAAGGATGATAGAACTGAGAGATTAGAACTATCAGGCAGGACTGAACAGGTTGGGGTTGTTTTCTACAGAAAAGAGAAGGCTGAGGAGTGACCTGATATCTTTAAAATTATCAAAGGGGTTCAACAGGGAGGATGTGGAGATGATATTTCCAATGATGGGGGAGATGAAAATTAGGGGCCAGAAATATAAGATAGTCACTAATAAATCCAGCAGGGAGTTTAGGAGAAATGTCTTTCCCCAGAGAATGGTAAGAATGTTGAATTCGGGAACACCAGGAATAGTTGAGGTGAATAACACAGATGCATTTAAGGGAAAACTAGATGAACACATGAAGGAGAAAGGAATAGAACGATATGTTGATTAGTTAGATGAAGTAGTGTGGGGAGGAGGCCCATGTGGAGCATAAACACTGACATGGACCTACTGGCCAAATGGGCTCCTTCTATGCAGTAAATTCCAAGTAATTCTACTTGCGTCTTCCTCCTGAAGGTATTGAGCTCCCTTTGGAATTTGAGTGCTACAAACACTGGCAAATCTCCAATACTTCATATATTCCTCAACGTATTGACTTTAACCGGAAGAATCAGCATGTTTCTACATGCTTCAGTATGCTCTGAAGAAGGGTCATATGGACTCGAAACATCAACTCTGTTTCTCTTTCCGCAGATGCTGTCAGGACCTGCGGAGCTTTTTCAGCATTTTCTGTTTTTGTTTTAGAGTCAGCATGTTGTTTGATCTTGGCATCTAGGGTGTTAAGCCTCACCTGAGGACTACACATACATCTCGAGGAAGGCATGGAGCAGGAACCTCTTGATTAGCCATCAGCTGTTGGAATACTTGTTGATTTCATTGCTACCCTAACTGGGGAGGACGAGGGTAAAATTCCCCTTGGGTGACAGCACAGAAGGGCATCTAGTTTTGTGCCCACTTTGTGACATTGTGAAGGTGAATTTCACCCCCACTGAGACCTATCACAGCACACCCTTCTTCTGGTATTGGGTAACTAAGTGCAGACCATAGATTGACCCCAGGATCTTCCTAATCCCTACATGGCACAGCACGAGGCAGGATGGCACATTTACTCCCTGCTTACTCCTCTCCATTTTATTATTTGCTCTCTTTCCACTCCTTTCAGGTGCGTTTGGACCAAGGTGCCACTTCCTAAAGTGAGAGGATAGACAACTCACTCGAGTTGTCTGTGCTGCATAGAGGGAGGAGACTATAGGCCACAACTACATTCACATGTAATTGGCCTTCCCTTGTGTGACATTTTTCAGGGCTTTCATGGTTCTAGCTGCAGCACCCGGTGCTGTATTGCAACCTCCTGCTCACTTTCCTTCTGTTTCATTAGTTTGTATTGTTTGAGTAGTGAAAGATTGCCAATGTGGACAACTGTGAACACGTCACCAAGTTCCCCTCCCCTGTATACACGATATTAAATCTGCCTCCCCAGTATCTGCTGATATTCTGTCGGGTATAATATGATTTTGTGCTACTTCCTACTGATGGAGTCTGAGGATATGCTGCTCTACAGCAATCTGGGCCTATCAACAACGTGTGACGGGAGTGCGACTGGGAGGCTGTGGCTGGGAGAATGCATTAAGAAATGTGACGGGCAAATGTTATATTGTAATTGTGACACAGGAAATGCGAGATTTTTGGCATATATGAATGTTTCATTTTTTTCTCCCTCATGGTGCTAACTTACTGGGGTACAGTTCCCAGGTATTGGTGGGCCTCTGGTGTTACTGGATAATCTTTATATCCCTAAGTAAAAGCAAAATACTGCGGATGCTGGGAATCTGAAATAAGAACAGAAAATGTTGGACAAATTCAGCAGGTCTGGTAGTATCTGTGGAGAGAGAAACAGAGTTAACATTTCAAGTCCATATGACCCTTCAGTGTTTTTCCAGCATTTTCTGTTTTTATTTATAATCTTCATACCCTTCTCTGCTGACAGTCTTTTTCCTATGTTTCATTTCTGATGTTTTTTTAGTATAAAATTAGTGATTGAAAACACAATCCTCAGATCAACACTGTGTAGGACACAACAGTGAGGGGCAGTTTACTGAGGGACACTATGCTGTGGGACATTGCACTGCAGGACACCATATTGAGAGACAAAGTACCATAGGGCACTGTACCCTGGGGCACTAATGACCAGATAATAAACGGATTCTAAAGACAAGCTCCAGTTACAATTTTTAATAAAGTCATAGAATTATACAGCACAGAAATAAGCCCTTTAGCCCATCATGCCTGTACTGGCCATCAAGCACCTATCTATTCTAATTCCATTTTCCAGCACTTGGCCCATAGCACTGTAAGCTATGGCATTTCAAGTGCTCATCTAAGTACTTCCTAAATGTTGTGAGGGTTCCTGCCTCTACCACCCACTCAGGCAAGTGTGTTCCAGATTCCAGCCACCCTCTGGGTGAAAAAATTTTTCCTCAGATCCCCTCTAAATCTCCTGCCCCTTACCTTATCATCACTCACTGCCCTGGCAAGGGACACTTGATAGTGGGCAGGAGAAAGAGCTTGCATTTCTATAGCGGCCCTCACAGCCTCAGGACTTCCCAAGATGTTTACAGCTAGTTCAGTGCTTTTTGAAACAAAAACAAAAATTGCTGGAAAAACTCAGCAGGTCTGACAGCATCTGTGGAGAGAAAGACAGAGTTAATGTTTCAAGTCCATATGACTTCTTCAGAACTGAATTCCAGTATCTGCAGTATTCCAGCATCTGCAGTATTTTGCTTTTATCGCATACTTTTTGATCTGCAGCCAATGTAGGACATGCAGCAGCCAATTTTCTACAACAGCAATGTGATAATGACCACATAATCTGTTTTTGTGATGTTGATTGAGAGATGGTATATTGGCTAGGACACCGAGGAGAACTTCCCTGCTCTTCCAAGTACTTGTAGAGCCATGGGATCTTTTAATCTCTATCTGAGCCTGGATTTGAGGTCTCACCTGAGAAGATAGGATCCCCTTCCCTGACCCTGAGCTCCCAGGGCTGGTTATGCAGTCCTTTTGGCTCTTGCAGATCTTTAAGGACACAGTCTGATAGACTCCTTTCAAGGTGGGGCGGGGGAGGGGAGAGGATGTTGACAATTGCGCTCAGGAGCCAGGGAGGTGAAGTGAGTTGAAGCTTCCAAAATGAGGTCGGGGATCTCAGTTGATGCAGAGTTAAATGTTTGTAAACTGAGGGGGCTGAAATTAAACTTAGCCTAAGTTTGCTATGCTTAACGGTTTGTATGGTGTGGGGGTTTATCGTTTCAACTGCATGAAAAGGCAGGCGGGGGCCGGAAAAGGGGCACTCACTGGATTTAGCTTTTGCCAGTATGGTTTTGGATAGTGATTGGCTGGGTGGGTTCGGCTTAAACTTACTATGTGCCTCCCACTCCCTAGCATCAATAAAAACAGCTGGTGATGAGCCACGCTCACCCACAAAGTGAGTGTAAAAACACTTTTTATTTGAATGGACTTGTGAAGTATAGTGAATTGGAGATCCAAAATCGAGCATTGGGAGAGGTTACAAGGAGGGAAGCGAGAGTAGCGGGGGGGAACTCGACTGGGTATCAAATTACAATCCCTTTTTCTCTCTGTCACTTCTCCTGCATGTAAAAATGGGAGTCGGGAGGCAAATTCTTTGAGATCACGCACGTTCTTGGTATAAATCAAACCGTTTGCATTCTCTCCCCACCCACCCCTCCTCCCCCGGTGGCTTTGTGTTGTGACAGTGTTTAAGAGAAAAAAAATGCTTCACTGAGTTTGGAGAAGGAATGGTCAGATCCCAGTTTGCAGCCAGCGGAGTTTGCAATGAGTTGAAACTGACGCGATGGCATTCGCTGCAAGTTGGGAAACGGACACATTTTGAGGGGCAGACAGAGGCAGAGGAAGGGGGACCAGCAGCTAATCGAATGAAGTTTTGGGAAGTTTTGAGTGGAAAGGGGGCCACGATCAACTCCCTGGTTTCAGAGAGAACAAGCAGCGAAGTAAAGGCGGCGGGGGGGGGGGGGAGGATTTCGTTAACTTTGTAACTGGAAGTCTGGAAGAACCAAGATGTCTACCGGCTGGCAGTCTTTTGTTAAAGCGGCTGCAGGCTCCTTGCTTTTACTCTGGACCTTCCTGGAGCAGAGCGGCACCAACCACACGTTTCCCCACGACCGCTGCAAGAAAGTGTCCGACTGCGAGCCCTTGAGATACAACACATGCATGGGTTCGGTTCTGCCTTACACCCACACCTCGCTCGCCCTGGCCGAAGATTCCAGCACCCAAGAGGAGGCTCACAACAATCTGGTCCTGTGGTCAGGTATTGCATTCAAACCCTTTGCATTAAAAGAAATGTGCTTTCCTGGATATTTACATCAGCATAAAATCAAACTAGAGAATCTTTACAGCGTCAGAAGTGCCTCCCTTCCCCCCTCCTCCCTTTATTTTGCATCATTTTGCTGGAATGCAAAACTTCGGGAAAACCGAATGTGCTTCCAGCAAGATGGTCTCATGAGGGAAAGAGCTGGGTGGATTGTAGTTGTACTTTTTAGTCAGCGTGTGATGGCTTGCGCTGTGCATTAGTACTAAAGCCAGGGTAGAATTGGAGACCCTATCAGCTACAGTAAGGTCCGGAGTACTCGCCCGACCACCTCTCCATTCCACCTCACCCCCCACCCCCCCGACTTCCTTCACCCCACCATTGGTGACAGTGCCTTCAGCTGCCTAGGCCCCAAATTATCTCCCTAAATCTCTCTTCCTTTAAGACTCTCCTTAATATCTACCTCTTTTACCACGCTTTTGGCCAGCTGCCCTAATATCTCGTTATGTGTCAAATCTATGTTTAATTACGCTCTCATAAAGTGCCTTGGAGTGTTACTATGCTAAAGACCCTGTAAAAATTAAAGCTGAAGGAAGCAGTCTCACACTAACTTCAGTTCAAGTCTTAGGGCAATATAATTCCAATCTTAAGTACATATTAGGTTGCCACCTCTTGCCAAGTCCAAAGCATGGGTAGAGGACTGTTGGATCCTGGTTGCCAATTTGTTGGGACTTATGGATCCGGGTTGCACACTTATTTTGGGATAGCCGAGTTGGTATAATAGACAGAGTAGATCAGCAGACAATTCTTAGGTGGAACACACTGTTTATTTACAAAGGAACTCAGCAACTACACTTATGTGCTTTCAACTCAAACCCTGTCTCTACACTACAGACTCTTAACTATAGACTACTGAGGTAGCCTGCGCTGCTCCTCTATTGGATACTAAGATCATGTGATTTTCCATTATAACCTTCTTAAAGGTATATTATACATCAGATTACCACATCTCTTCCCCTTTACTCAAACACATTTTACAGTTACAATTACAATTTTCTCAAAATATCAATTTATTTGCACAGATAAGTAATTTACAAATTCAGTCATTCGGGGGGGTTTCTGGGTGTGTAGAGCATCTCAGCTCTATAGCTTCAGATGCTTTGTCAGGAACCTCATTTTCTGGAGTTTTCTTCGCTGGGCACCAGCAAATCTGTTTCCTCAACTCTTGCAGATACAGCTGACCCTTCAGACATATCTGCACTCTCAACAAGAAACATTGGCTCAGTTGTGAACATTGGTGGAATCAGTTCTTGGTGAATGGTTTCTCTCTCCCTTATATGATCCACATGTTTCCGTATGACCCAGTCTTCCACATTCACATGGTAAGAAAAAGGTCCAATAGCTGCACTTATTTCACCTGATAATCACTTTGGTCCTTCTCCAAAATTCTTCACATATACCATCTTTCCTACGGTAAACTTCCTATCACAACTATGCCAGTCATGTCTAGTTTTCTGACTTCACTGACTCCTCCCCCCCCCCACCCCCCCCACCCCCCCCCCCCACCAAATTTGGCGTTATTAAGATCAACCTCATCCTGAGACAAAGTTTCATCAGTAATTCCACAGGTGTGACACCTGTTGTGTGAGGGGTGGTCCTATAATGGAAAAGAAAGCGTGCTAGCTTGGTTGCTATGGAATCTCCAGTTAATTTCTTCATGCCAGCCTTGAATGTTTGAACAGCTCTTTCGGCCAGTCCAGTCAATGAAGGGTGGTACGGTGAAGTTTTTACATGAGTGATACCGTTGTGGCTGATAAACCGTTGAAACTGAATACTCGTCTATGCCGTGCTGTTACCAGATATTACCACTTCTGGTAGTCCTTGAATGGCAAAACTTTGACACAGCTTCTCAAAGGTAGCAGAAGACATTGGCGACTTCACCTCATATATGTCCATCCATTTTGAGTGGGCATCAACAATGAGCAGTAACATTGTTGCCATGAAAGGACCCACATAGTCAATGTGTAATTGTACCCATGCCCTTCCTGGCCACTCCCAAGGGTGTAATGGAGCTGATGAAGGTAGCTTTTGCACTTGCTGACATTGCATACAATTCTTCAGTAAGCTCTCTATTTCTCCATTCATCCCAGGCGACCATAGACAGCTGCATGCTTTGGCCTTCATTCAGGAAATTCCTGGTTGTGCATTATGTAGTTCAATTAACAATGGCTTTCTTTCTTTTGGAAGAACAATCACTCGTGCTCCCCAAAATAAGATACCAACCTGGCTGGTTATTTCATGTCTTCTGTTAAAATACGGATTTATTTCATCAGATATCTGCTCTTGTGACCAACCAACTTATTCTCATACTTTGGATAAGACTGGGTGTCAAGTTGTCCAGTCTCTGATCTGTCCAGCAAATACCCGTGATGAATTAAAGAAATTCAGCAATAAAACGAGTTCTTGAGGAATTGGGACATCCTTATCTTTTTCTTGTAAGGACAAATGGCTAAGTGCATCAGTGTTTGCAATTTGACTTCCAGGACTGTGGATGAAAGTATATTCATATGCTGCCAGGATCAACACCCATCTTTGTATTCTTGCTGAGGCTATTGGTGGTATAGCCTTGTCCTCGCTGAACAATCCTAGCAATGGCTTGTGGTCTGAAATGATAGTAAAATGGCCATGTACATACTGGTGAAATTCCTTGACAGCAAAGATGATTGACAGGCTGCCCTTTTCTATCTGTGAGTATCCCTTTTCCGCTGTGGTGAGCGTTCTTGATACATATACTATCGACCGCTCTGTGCCATCATCCATTCTGCTCCCACTCCATAGGGAGGTGCATCACATGCCATCACCAATTCTTTCCTCTGATTGTAATGTACTAATAGATTGGACCAGTGCAATGTTTTTTTTTTACCTTTATGAAAGCTTCTTCCTGTGGTATTTGCCAAGACCAATGTTGGTTTTTCTTGAGTAGGTAATACAGAGCTTCCAGTTCTGTAGACAAATTAGGTAAGAAACGCCCATAGTAATTGATCATCCCAAAGAATGACTTGAGCTCAGAGGTGTTCATTGGCACAGGTGCCTCTCTTATGGCTCTCACTTTTTCCTTAACTGGGTGGAGGCCCTGTGAATCTACCCTGTGACCCAAATAGATTACCTCCTTTGCTTGGAATGTGCACTTTTCTTTTTTTTTTTAAACACACTTTTCAAGTACGTTTAAAAAATGTAAGACACATTTTAAGACTTCTTCTAAGTTTGCCAAATGTTCCTTTTCAGTGAGTCCAGTCACCACAGCGTCATTTGAATAAACTACAACATGGGGCAGTCCCTGCAGTAAACTCTTCATTGTTCCCTGGAATATGGCGCAAGCTGAGGAGACGTTGAAAGACAAACGGGTATATTGGTACAACACTTCGTATGTGTTAATTGTAACACGTTCCTGGGTGGTCTTCTCTAACTCTAATTATTCATAAGTAGTAACTCTGGTAACCCATTTGCTCTCAGCTGAAAAATTTCAGCCCATTCTAACTTTAGCCAGTTTCATTCAAGGAAGCTTGGCCCCTCGCCTGCTACCACCATCAAGGGTGGTTTTACCGATTGGCTTCCGTAATGGACAGTAATGCCTTTGACTTGGATGTCTTCTCCCATAATTCGGATATTTGAAGGTGTGTTCAATCACTGTAGTGGAAGCTCCTGTATTCACTTCCATAGAAAATATGATGGGACATGAAAGAGTTGGTCTTTGTCATAGACAGGTTATGGAAACATAGCTCAAGGTAAAATCCAAAACAATACAATATACTTTTTTATTGTCCTTGTTTGGTTCAGTATGAAACAATGGCCAGGGAAGGGGTCGTGAGGATATGGAGTTTGTGCGGGGGTGGGTGCAGGAGCAATATTTTTGAACATCCCAATGTTTAACTGGATGAAATTGCAGCTTATCCAGGATTGAATACCAGAGAACCAGTCTTAGAAACATGGAAGCAGTGGAGGGATGGAGAGAGGTGGTGGTGAGGTAGAACTGGGTGTTGTCAGCATACATGTGGAACCTGATGCTATGTTTTTGGATGATATTGCTGAGGGGTAATATGTAAGTAAGGAAGCAGAAGGGACCAAGGATAGAAAGATTTGCATTTGTAAAGCACTATTCACCATCTGAAGACGTCCCAAAGCATTTTACAGTCAATGAAGTCATTTCGAAATGTAGTCACTGTTCCAATGTAGGAAATACGGCAGCCATTTTGTGCGCACCAAGGTTCCAGAAACTACAATGTGATAATAACTTGTTGTACTGATGTTCATTGAGGGCTAAATATTGGCCAGAATATATGACTAGGGAGAACTCCTCTGCTCTTCTTGCAAATAGTGTCATGGAATTTTTTTCTGTCCACTGAGAGAGTAGTTAGGGCCTCAGTTTAACTTCTGATCTGAAAGGCAATCTGCTATGTCATTACACTTGTGACTCCCATCTGGAATTGTCATTCACCACTTTAGTGACCTCCTCAAAAAATTCAACTAGATTAGTCAGACATGATTTGCCCTTCACAAATTCATGATAACGCACTTTGATCAGCTCATACTTGTTCAAGTTCTTAGTCACTCTGTCCCTGACAATAGATTCCAATAATTTTTCCATAAGTAAAGACTATACAGCACATTTAAGCCCAACTACTCTGTGATGGTGTTGATATTCCACATGCATCTCCTCCCATTCCATCTACCTCATCTCAACCTTTCAGCATATCTTTCTGTTCCCTTTTCTCTCATGTACTCATCTAGTGGATGCATTGGTAGTCATCTTCCGAGATTTTATAGACTCTAGAACAGTTCCTACAGATTGGAGGGTAGCTAATGTAACCCCACTATTTAAAAAGGGAGGCAAAGAGAAAACAGGGAATTATAGACTGGTCAGCCTGACATCGGTAGTGGGGAAAACTCTTAGAGTCCATTATAAAAGATTTAATAGCTGAGCACTTGGAAAACAGTGATAGAATCAGACAGAGTCAGCATGGATTTACAAAAGGGAAATCATGCTTGACAAATCTACTGGAATTTTTTGAGGATATAACGAGTAGAGATGATGAGGGGGAGCCAGTGGATGTGGTTTATTTGGACTTTCAGAAGGCTTTCGACAAAGTCCCACATAAGAGTTTAGTGTGTAAAATTAAAGTGCGTGGGATTGGGGGTAGTGTATTGAGATGGATAGAAGACTGGTTGGCAGACAGGAAATAAAGAGTAGGAATAAATGGGTCTTTTTCCGAATGGCAGGCAGTGAATGGTAGGGTACCACAGGTGCTGGGACCCCAGCTATTCACAATATATATTAATGATTTAGATGAGGGCACTAAATGTAATATCTCCAAATTTGCAGATGACACAAAGCTGGGTGGGAGGGTGAGCTGTGAGGAGGATGCAGAGATGCTTCAGTGTGATTTGGACAAGCTGAGTGAGTGGGCAAATGTATGGCAGATGCAGTATAATGTGGATAAATGTGAGGTTACCACTTTGGTAGCAAAAACAGGAAGGCAAATTATTATCTGAATGGCTATAAATCGAGAGAGGGGAATGTGCAACGAACCTGGGTGTCCTCGTACACCAGTCACTGAAGGCAAGCATGCAGGAAGCAGCAGGCGGGAAAGAACATGGTATGTTGGCCTTCATAGCGAGAGGATTTGAATACAGGAGCAGGGATGTCTTGCTGCAATTATACAGGGCCTTGGTAAGACCACACCTGGAATATTGTGTGCAGTTTTGGTCTCCTTATCTGAGGAAGGGTGTTCTTGCTATAGAGGGAGTGCAGCGAAGGTTTACCCGACTTATTTCTGGGATGGCGGGACTGACATATGAGGAGAGATTGAGTCGGTTAGGATTACATTTGCTGGAGTTCAGAAGAATGAGGGGGATCTCATAGAAACCTATAAAATTCTAACAGGACCAGACAGGGTAGATGCAGAAAGGATGTTCCCGATGGTGGGGAGTCCAGAACCAGTCTGAGGATATGGGGTAGACCATTTAGCACTGAGATGAGGAGAAATTTCTTCACCCAGAGAGTGGTGAGCCTGTGGAATTCACTACCACAGAAAGTAGTTGAGGCCAAAACATTGTATGTTTTCAAGAAGGATTTAGTGAAAGGGATCAAAGGATACGGGGAGAAAGCGGGAGCAGGCTATTGAGTTGGATGATCAGCCATGGTCTTGATGAACGGCGGAACAGGCTCGAAGGGCCAAACGGCCTACTCCTGCTCCTATTTTCTATGTTTCTAGTTTCCTTTTGAAAGTGATGTTAAACTGAAGGTCAGTAATTTTCCTGGTTTCTTCCACCTTCTCTTCTAAAACAAAGGAGTGACATTTGCAATTTTCCAATCTAAAGGCACAATTCACAAAATTAGAGAGCTTTGTAAAATAATGACTAATGCATTTTTTTAATAGCCTAGGGTGGAAACCATATGGATCGGAAGATTTGTCTTATCTGAAGTCTTATTATTTTCTCCATGGGTCACTTTATGGATCAGGTCAGAACTTTCAAGATGGTGAATAATGTTAACAGCATCTTTAGACACAACTGATGCAAGGAAAACGGCAATAATTCCTTTTTTTTCATGATATAATGAACATGCCAAATTTCTGAGTGCACAAAACTTGGAGAGAAGGTGTTGCTCTGAAAAGCTCCCATTCAAATTCCCTAAATAATGTGAGAAGCTGGATAAACTTCCGGTTCCTGTGATCTTGCATTGGTGTTTATAAAATATCTTCCCAGATACTTTTAGTATGGGTCTCATTCATCTTCCCTTTTCCTCCTGTCTTCTTTTCCAGGGCTGCGGAATGCTCCGGGCTGTTGGAGTGTGATTCAACAACTTCTGTGTGCCGTCTACATGCCAAAATGTGAAAATGGCAAAGTGGAACTGCCTGGTCAGGTCATGTGTCAGATCACTAGAAGCCCCTGTGCCATTGTGGAGCGGGAGAGAGGCTGGCCTGACTTCCTGAAATGTTCAATTGACCGCTTTCCTGAAGGATGCCTGGTGAGTTTGGTGAACATTGGCCAAAGCAAAAAATAATCCATACACAGATTGTGTTCCACCACACCCTGAAGACATTGAATTACGTGCTGGTGCCCCACTTCCTCCAGTACCTCAACCAAGTGGCTGCTCTTCATGTGTGAGCCATGAGACTTGTGTGAGTGTTAACAGAGCATTCCATCTCAGGAAATGGGTGGGTGGGGGTAGCAATACCCACTGAAGCCTGATCCCATTCGCACGCAGGCACACTCTCTTTCTCCAGTAGGAGTCATTGGAGGTCTTGGAGGTTGGATTGACGCTGAGTTGTGCTGTTGCAACAAATCTTGATAACAGGTTGCCAAGCTGCCGTCTTGCCCACAGAGTTGGTATGAGAACACCAATCGGAGTGCCAGCTGTCTAGAAATAGAGCGTTGGAAGGTTGAGGTGGAAATATCCACAAAGGAATAAAGTTAAATTAACTTTTCATTTTAAATTCTCTCCTCCTTTCAGAATGAAGTTCAGAATATCAAGTTTAATAGCTCTGGTCGCTGTGAATCCCCTCTTGTGCGCACGGAGAATCCTAAGAGCTGGTACGAGGATGTGGAGGGATGTGGAATCCAGTGTCAGAACCCACTCTTCACAGACACTGAGCATGATGCCATGCATGTCTATATTGCCATCTTTGGTTCCGTTGCCATTCTCTGCACGTTCTTCACGTTGGTAAGCAACACCCTGGCTGGCCTTTAATTGGAAATGACCACCAAAGCAGCATGAACCCATTAACACCTTGCTACACAAAAGAAGAATAATGACATTGAAGTAAACAACAGCTTTGGCGGTTTAATTTTTTTTTCCCTCCCGGTGAAGATTGGGTCGTAGCCAATGGAGCCTGATAACGCTGCTGGGAAGCTTGGTCCATTTTGAGAGTGACCTGCCTGGTGGAAAAGTAGGTCCTAGGAGAAGGAGTCCAGTAAGGAAGCTGCCTATATTCCTTTCAGGGAGCCCAGAGCCGCCTCCTCGCCCAGCAAAATAACTGTTAATAAAGTTTGCCATTTTTGATGTCAGGTAAAACTGGACAGAGCCTACATGGCGCATGTCCTGCCCATGTCCTAAAATGGCGGTTGCAATCCTACTTGTGTCCACAATTTGCAAAACTAAATATCTGACTATCCAAAACTGATGGTCGCCCTATATGCCTACCAGGATGCCCATTTCACGATGGGGCCAGCAGGTGTGGTTTTTGGGATGCTACCAGGCAAAGGCACTGGGAATCTCCCCTGTGATGTGTTTCACAGTGGGGCAGGGGAGAGAGATTAATTGACTTCTCCAGCTTTGCCTGTACATTAACAGCTGGACTCATTTCAAAATCGAATTATAATCTTAGAAAAGAGATTATATTCATCCTACTGAGTCCTACCATATGAATTGTAAAACACAGTGATTCCAAGGCAGAAATCCTAAATCAGAGTTCAAATAACTATCATTTGTGCCCCACTTGAGTTCATTCCAGTCTGTACATCACTGTGTGTATTGGTATTGAACAGGATGGTGTGACATGTTTGTGTTTTGAGCACATGGTATATTGGCCGTAAGAGTTCAAAATATTGGAGAATTTAGATCGGATCCTAATTGGAAGGTACCCATAGTGCACGATTACTCATTACTTGGCACAACTCGGAATGATGTTGATAGTTCCATTTCTTACCATTGCCATTCTTATTATTCTTTGGGAATATATTGTTGGGGTTAGAAGCTAAGGTATATTATTAAGGTAGAGTAGGAGCTTCACTCTCTATCTAACCAGTACTATATGCAACATGAATGGTCCTCCCTGACATTCAAAGAGGGTTCAGTTCCCAACACCAGCATTTTCTCACTTTGATGTCAGTGAAGTAGTACTGTTGTTTTTCCACTTGACATCATTGGTGTACTTCTTTGCAAAGCCTGTTGGCACCATGTTGAAGGGCCTCGTGTTGTTTGGAACTTTGTTCTGAGTCTAGCTTCTGTCATTTTATATTTAATTGAGCATACCCTTATTTGTTTGTTTCTTTGTTTTTTAGGCCACATTCGTTGCTGACTGGAAGAACTCTAACCGTTACCCCGCTGTCATTTTGTTTTATGTAA
Organism: Carcharodon carcharias; assembly: GCF_017639515.1. Lineage (NCBI taxonomy): Eukaryota > Metazoa > Chordata > Chondrichthyes > Lamniformes > Lamnidae > Carcharodon > Carcharodon carcharias. Next base: position 127,683,023 of record NC_054479.1, read on the forward strand.
ATGCCTGTTTCTTCATTGGAAGCATTGGCTGGCTCGCGCAGTTCATGGATGGTGCACGGAAGGAGATTGTATGCAAGGCAGACGGGACCATGCGACTTGGAGAGCCAACGTACGTTCATCTTATGTTGGGTTTTTTCTTGTGTGTTGCACTCTCCTGAAGGTCTTTCTGTGGTTTCCTCATTAGCATTTTCCACGTTCCCATCATAAAGGGTGGAATGTGTAATAGAACTGAGAGATTATAAGTGTCAAAGGACAAGGTTCTATCCCCTAGAAAAGATGAGACTGAAGGGTGACCTATTGAGGTTTTTAGGATTATGAAACAGTTTGATAGGGTAAACATAGAGAAGATGTTTCCACATGTCAGACTAAGTCTAAGACTAGGGGCCATGTATGTAAGATAGTCACTAATAAATCCAACGGGAAATTCAAGAGAAACGTCTTTCCTCAGAAAGTGGTTAGAACATGGAACTCACTACCACAAGGATTAGTTGAGGCAAATAGCATTGATGCGTTTAAAGGGAAGCTAGATAAATATGAGGGAGAAAGGGATGAAAGGGTTAGATGAAGTTGGGTGGGAGGAGGTTCATGTGGAGTACATTCTCTGGCGTAGATGAGTTGGGCCAAATGGCGTGTTTCTATGCTGAAAATGCTATGGGATTCTACTGCAAACCAATAAGTGGTTGACCATGTAGTCATCTGCAAACTTAGCCTCTAAAGGGTTAAATTGTAAAAGAGATATCTGCTCCTTAAAGGTCGTAAGTGAAGATGAGAATAGAAAGGTTGCTGCTCAGGGTCTATGATAATATTTAGGACCTCTGGAGGAGATGTGCACTGTTGAGAGTAAGAGTGTTAGCAATTGATGGACTCAGACAAACACAAAATCCATAAACAGATGGCTCCAGCCATTCATTCCATATGAAAGGAAATCTTCTGATGCCCGGACTGAAGCAATCCCATTGTTCGTGGCCTTTAGTTCCCACTGGGTGGAGAGGCAGTCACAATGGGAGTGATATCTCAGCAGAACTGACACACAATGAGTGTCCCAAATACATAAAAAGGTTATGGCTTGTGTACAGGATTGCCAACTCTGGTTGGATGTATTCCTGGAGATTTCATCACATGATTGCCAACCTCAACAAGCCCTGCATAGCCAGCTTCTTTCCAATATTCCTATAATAAAAAATGTCCAAAGAATATGAAAAAATAATATTTGTTTTTAATTGTTGCTATTATTTGCCTCCTGGATTCCTCATGGTAGTGACCAGGAAATTAATCTTCAATTCCTATAGAGCAATCCTGGAGGGTTGGCAACCCATTTCTGTAACAAAAGTGATGTATTTGTGTTAGCTTTAGTTTGGTACTGGTTTCTGATGTTCTGGCCCATAGTTACCCCTCAATCAAATCAGGAAAAAAAGGTTATCTGGTCATTATCATATTGGCTGCCTTATTTCCTACATTAAAACAGTGACTATACTTCAAAAGTACTTCATTGGCTTTAAAGTACTTTAGTACATTCTGATGTTGTGGTCTAGATAAATGCAAGTCTTTTTTCCTGTAACTTAGTCACAATACATAAGGGATATTGTATTGGTAACTAGCTACATTCAGAACTAGTGTCCCAGCCTAATGTCATACAAATGTCATAAGTAACTTGGTTTGATTGTTCTTATTGGTTTGAGGATGTGAAACCCAAGCCATGTAATTCACGCACAAACAGCTGAGTCATTTGTTCAGTTATATGCACAATTGGTAGCTACTTTTCAATTTAGTTGAAGGTTATTCAAACTCACAAAGAAAGTCAATGGTCCGGATCTTCCACGGAGCGGCAGTCATCATCGAATTGCCACAAAGTTTTCCACACCTTGACGCTGCTCCGCATTTCTTGCCAGATCTTCCAAGCCCAGCTTCCCCAGAAATGTGGAACGTAGTGTCCCTTGGAGAGCTCCAATACAGCACAGTAGTGTCAGGGGGCAGACAAGACATGCACTAGCTGCTGTATGGCAAGTTCAAATGTCCGTGCGAATCGTGAGTGAATGAGTGATTGTATGAGTGTTAGTGAACAGGTGAGTCACTGGGTGGATGAATGAGTGAATGGATAGGGTGCTAGGGTGGGTGAGGCAAGTGCGTAAATGGGGATAACTCTTGAGGTAAGTACCATGGAACTGTCCAAAGTCTCCAACTTTGCATGGGAATTGCCCATCAGAAGCTCAAACTTCCCAAGCAATTCCCATGGGACTCAGCACGTTGGGACTTCTGCAGGGTCCTGATGCGCATTCTTGGGTCATACATCTGGTCGCTGACAATCTGGAGACTGGAAGATCTGGGCCATTGTAACTTTTTCAGGAATATTTATATGCTGGACTGTTTCGTTTGGGGTGGAGAAGGATTTGATAGGAAACTGGTCAGGCTGGGTAATCCTGCATTTGGTAAGGATATAAGAAAAGAACAACAGTTTATAAAATTAAGAATATAAGCACAAAGAGTCATACCTGCAAGTTCCCCAAGTTCCTGACTTGGAACTATATCGCTGATCCTTCACTGTCACTGGGTCAAAATCCTGGAACTCCCTCCCTAACAGCAATGTGGATGTACCTACACCACACATAAACGTCAGAGATTCAAGAGGGTTGCTAACCAACACCTTCTCAAGGGCAGTTAGGTCTAGCCAGCAACGTCCAAATCCAATGAAAAGAATTTTTTAAAACTTACAAATTCTCCAGCTGTTGCCCCTCGTGTTGGTTGAGATTGGGGTAGCTCAGCACAGTCTGGGAATCAAATCTGGTCTGTACAGGGGTCAGTAAGACACCAGGCATCAGGAGAATGTCCCGCACCATAGGTATAGGAAACACTGTTTCTCTGAGCCAGATGGTCATGGCTTCAAGTCCCACTCCAGAGGCTTGAGCACAAAATGTAGGCTGAGACACCCAATGCAGTACTGAAGGAACGCTGCACTATCGAAGGTGCTGTCTTTCTGTTGAGATATTAAAATGAGGCCCCATTTACCCTCTTGGGTGAATGTAAAAGATCCCAAAGGACTATTTCGATGGAGAGCAGGGAGTCCTCCCAGGTGTCCTAGCCTACTTGATCCTCTAGCCTTTTATCCTTCAACCAACATCTTTTTCAATAAAATAGGTTATCAGGTTATTATCACATTGCTGTTTGTGGGAGCTCATTATTTGCAAAATTGGCTACTGCATTTCTTATTTCATAACAGTGACTACACTTCAAATGTATTTCATTAGTTGTAAAGTGTTTTGGGACACGCTGAGTCTTGAAGAGAGCTATATAAATGCAATTTCTCTTTTCTTTATACTTTTTAAAACATATACTATGGTTTGAAGTGATTTCATTTAAGTACATTACAGATTCCTGGATCCATGAGTCCAGACAGTGGCTGTGTACAGATTAGAAAAATCTCACTGAAAGCTGCTATTTCTCTGACAGGTCCAATGAAACACTCTCTTGTGTTATAATATTCGTTATTGTCTACTACTCTCTCATGTCTGGAGTGATCTGGTTTGTGATGTTGACCTACGCCTGGCACATGTCATTCAAGGCTCTCGGCACCACCTATCAGCCTCTCTCTGGCAAGACATCCTACTTCCACCTTGTCACCTGGTCGATCCCATTTATACTGACAGTTGCCATATTGGCTTTGGCTCAGGTAATCCATGCATCCTATTGTGCTGTCCAGAAACTGGGAGGGTTCGCTGGGATGGGCAAGAAGACAATAGTGACTGGGATCTGGGATGGAAAATGTGAAGGAGCCCCTGTTTTTTTTATTTTGGGAGGAGGATACTGGGAATAGTAATGAGGGTTAGGGAGGTGGTGGGGATTGAAATAAGATTAGGAAGACATATCAGATTTTAAATGGTGGCCGAGGGGAGAATTGTGTCAAATTCATGACTGGAGTCAATAGACGATTGGTTCAAGGTGAAGATGCTCTAGAGTTACTGATTAAAATTCCAAGTGAGGATCTATTCCTAGTATGTGAAATATAAAAAGCTCCCTTGGTGCTTAGTATTTTGTTCTTGTTCAACATGTATCATAGTTACGCTGATCCTTAACTTTTACATGATCCATGTCTTCTGGTGAAACGCTCCCATTGGGATGGTTATGCACTAAGATTATTTTGTTCCATAGGTGGACGGAGACTCTGTGAGTGGGATCTGCTTTGTTGGATATAAGAATTATCACTTCCGGGCAGGGTTTGTCCTGGCTCCAATCGGACTGGTTCTGCTGGTTGGTGGCTATTTCCTTATAAGAGGTATGTAGCATTGACTTATTATTGTGTGAATGACAATGTCAGACTCTGCAGTATCAGTCTGTGATACTTTTGTGTGCTTTATTCAATGTGATTTGGACAGGCACAGTGCAGCAGCAATCACTGCAGTCTCTGTTCACAGCCAGATCTCACTCCTTCAATCAGTTCCCGGTGTTGGTTTGTGGTGACTGTCCCTTTGATTATCATCCTTCTCCATCGAGGGAGGGTTCCAACACTCTGGCAAAATTAGAATGAGCCATGACCATGTGTGCATTTGTCCTTTATAATCACCAGGTATATGACTCCTCAATGCACTGAATCCTAGAGAAGCAGGGCAAGGATTCACTTTGGGCAGTTTTCCGCATGATACAGTGTGAGCCTCTTCCCTCAGCCTTACCTCTTCTGGCTGCCATTCCCCCTCAAGTTGTAACAGAACTGCAGCATGTACATCTGTCCATCTGACTCATCCAAAACCATTGACTTATGACCAAGCATACCTTCCTTGAGCAGTGATGAAAAAAAGAAGTGCTTTCACTTTATAATGTGCCTTTTGCAGTTTCTGGATGTTGCATTGTGCTTTACAGCTAAAGAAACACATTTGAGCAATAAAGTTACTGTTGCAATGCAGCGAGAAGTTTCACCCAGTCTGCGCACAGTAAGATTCCACAAGCAGGAATGAGATAATAGCCTGATAATCTGCTTCATTGATATTAATCCTAAGAAAATTTGGAAATCACAGTCAGAGATACAACAGGATGCTTTGGATATGAGCTGGGGAAAAAATATCACCCTCGTGCACTGGTGATGAATTTGAGGTTGAATAAATCTGCTGGGGAACTTTACTCTGCACCTGGCTGTGCCATACCTAACCTAGGAACAGGAGAGGTCATTCAGTTCCTTCATCTTGTTCCTCTATTTGATTAGATCATGACTGATCTGTATCTTATCTTCATTCACCTGCCTTGGCTGCATAACCCTTACCTAACAAAAATCTGCTAATCTCAGTCTCGAAAACTTCAACGTTTATCGGCAGTCAGTTGGAGGAGAGAGTTCCAGATTTCTACTACTTGCTGCTGATATTGCTATGGGGTTTCTGAAATGGGAAAAGTTCCATTCCCCAACAAAAGAATAAAATACCTGACCCTTCACTTTAACCTGTTTCTTCCCCTTCCCTTTCGTGTTACTCAGTTATATGAAGGAGTTCTTTCCTCCCAGTTTCCTTATCTGGCAAAATATTTAAAGTCTTTCATTAATCTGCCTTTTTTCATTACATTTAGGAGCAGGAAGAGGCCATTCAGGCCCTTGAGGCTGCTCTGCTATCCACTTAGATTATGGTCAATCTATATCTTAACTCCATCTACCTGCCTTGGTTCCATAATGCTTAATATTCTTGCTTAACAAAAATCTTTGAAACCTGGTTTTTGACATTTTCTCCCAGGCTCAACAGCCATTTTGGGGAAGAAAGTACTCTTTGAATATGCTGCTTTAATATTTTTGTTTTTAATTTCCAGTTTCTAGTAATTGTAGTTTCTTTTATTTTTTAGTTATCATTTCAGTTGCCTGTTGTTTCTTTTACAGGTGTCATGACCCTGTTTTCAATTAAAAGTAACCACCCTGGGCTCCTGAGTGAAAAAGCAGCCAGTAAAATCAATGAAACAATGCTGCGTCTTGGTAAGGGCCTGGCACAACAAGGACTCACCTCTTCGTGTTCAAAAACAACTTCAATTCTCTGCTGTGTAACTTGAGAGATTGGCTGTTCAGGATGTGACAATAAGTTTGTCAACTCTCCAGGGATTGAAGATTAATCTACAGCACAATGCTGGGAGCAAAACTGGGGGTGGGGGAACCATCAGGCAGTAAAATAAAATGTTTTTTTTCATTTTCTTTGAATATTTTCATTTCTTAATCGTAAAAGTGTTGGAAAAGGAGAGAAAGGTTACCTGACAATCTATGACTGATTGATCAAATTAGTTCATGGAGGGTTTATTCGCTTGCCAGTCATCCATGGAGGATGGACCAATGGCAGGGTTGTGGGGTTGAGAGGACATATGATGAAACTGCCAGCGATACATTCAACCAGAGTTGGGAACCCTACGTGATTACCATGAGGCAATTAGGCGGGGATGTTGCTTGACGAATATTTGGTTGCCATTTTATTTGGAGTGGCATGAATGCATGTTTATAGAATTTTTCCACAGAAGTTGAATAGAAGCCATGCTTAGGAGTGCATTTTTGGCATAATTTTCCTTCCTATCTTTTCATTTGTACAGTTTAGACCCAGAGTAAGGTTGCCAATCTTCCAGGATTGTCCGGCAGCCTCCAGGACTTAAAGACTGATCTCCCAGGCTTCCAGCAGCCCTAGAGCAAAAATATATAAGGACACAAAAAGAACATGTGTTTAAAAAATAATCTTTGGACACTTTTGCTTATTAGTAATGAACTTTTTTGAAACACATTTCTGTGTAATCACCTGCACTATACACTTATTCCATATGGGGATTATAATGTGCTAAAGAGAAGGGGCCTCAATTCCCCACTCACCTTTGTTTTCCCTTTCCGTGTTTTGGAATTTTACAGAGGAAATAATTTGAGGTCAATCCCCATTCTAAAATTAATAAAAACCATGTCAAAGCTCTTTTATCATCTTCTGTTTTTCACAATTGTAGGTGTAGGAAAGCAGTTTGGGGTGACTGTAACTCTATGCATGGAAGAAATTGTACTTCATTACCATGGAATTTGGATCAGGAGCTCATATCTTGTCTGTGTGTGCATGTGTGTGGCGTTTTAATGGCTCGAGTTTTATTTTTCAGGCATTTTCGGATTCCTGGCATTTGGTTTTGTCTTCATCACATTTGGCTGCCATTTTTATGACTTCTTTAACCAGGCTGACTGGGAGAGAAGTTTCCGCGACTATGTTCTGTAAGTGACGCTGCGTCTTTCAGTTCTTCTCAGGCTCTGAAGTAGAACTCTTTAGATTTTGGGCTATTCATTCAGTGAAGCTACAACGCTGGCATCTACCCAGCAATGTGGAAAATTGCCCAGGTATGTCCTGTGCACATGAAGCAGGACAAATCCAACCCGGCCAATTACTGCCCCATCTGTCTACTGTCCATCATCAGTTAAGTGATGGAAGGGGTCATCGACAGTGCTATCAAGCGGCACTTACTTAGCAATAACTTGCTCACTGATGCTCAGTTTGGGTTCCGCCAAGGTCACTCAGCTCCTGACCCCATTACAGCCTTGGTTCAAACAAAAGAGCTCCAGAGGTGAAGTCAGAATGACTGCCCTTGACATCAAGGCAGCATTTGATGGAGTGTGGCATCAAGGAGCCCTAGCAAAACTGGAGTCAATGGGAATGAGGGGGGGGGAACTCTCCATTGGTTAGAGTCATACCTAGCACAAAGGAAGATGGTTGTGGTTGTTGGAGGTCAATCATCTAAGTTATAGGCCAACACTGGAGTTCCTCAGGGTAGTGTCCTAGGCCCAACCATCTGCAGTTGCTTCATCAATGACCTTCCTTCCATCATAAGGTCAAAAGTGGGGATGTTCGCAGATGATTGCACAATGTTCAGCAGCATTTGCGTCTCCTCAGCTACTGAAGCAGGCCATGTCTGAATGCAGCAAGACCTGGACAATATCCAGGCTTGGGCTGACAAGTGGCAAGTAACATTCGTGCCACACAATTGCCAGGCAATGGCCATTTCCAACAAGGGAGAATCTAACTATCGCCCCTTGACATTCAATGCCATTACCGTTGCTGAATCCCCCACTATCCACATCCTGGGGTTACCATTAACCAGAAACTGAACTGGGCTAGCTATGTAAATACCGTGGCTACAAGAACAGGTTCGAGGCTAGGAATCCTGTGTTGAGTGACTCACCTGACTCCACAAAGCCTGTCCACCATTGACAAGGCACAAGTCTGGAGTTTGATGGAATACTCTCCACTTGCCTGGATGAGCGCAGCTCCAACAACACTCAAGCTGGACACCATCCAGGACAAAGCAGCCTGCTTGATTGGCGCCCCATCCACAAACTTTCACTTCCTCCACCACCAATGCACAGTGCAGCAGTGTGTACCATCTACAAGATGCACCACAGGAACTCACCAAGGCTCTTTAGACAGCACTTTGCAACCCACGACTGCTAGGCAATAGCATTTTATTGACCGGAAAGTGCTTTGGGATGTACTGAGGTCATGAAAAGAGCTCTATAAATGCAAATTCTACTTTTTATATTCAACATTAATTTTCACCCTCACACAAGGAAGTCACCATGATGAATAGGATGGTATGTGACAGGAGTCAGGAATGAATTATAGTTTGGTTTATTGCCAGGTATGGATGCACTGAGACCCATTGTTTATACTGGTTCTTAGTGTATGAATTTGATTGTTTGAATTTTTTTGTGTATATTTGATTGTGGGGTTTGTGTGTGTGTGTGTGGATTTGTTGCTATTTTTGACTAATTTGCACATTGTACATGTCTTTAAACAGAGTCTTTCTATTTGTTTGACTTTGCATTTCATCCATCAGGTGTGAGGCCAATGTCTCCATTGCTGAACAAACCAACACTCCCATCCCCGAATGTAGCATCAAGAATCGCCCCAGCCTCCTAGTGGAAAAGATAAACATATTTGCTATGTTTGGGACAGGCATCGCAATGAGTACCTGGGTCTGGACCAAAGCTACCATTTTGATCTGGAAAAGGACATGGTTCAGGTATCAGAAGTCACTCTGGGATCATGGGCTAATGGAAAAGTTAGAATTGCCATTGACCAAAATGGATTTCCTTGTAATTTTCTGTGTAGTGTTTCTGGTACTTCACCCCTCATCCCATCTTCAAGGTCACAAACCACTTCTTATGCATAGGCTTGCCATAGTCATGCAACCTCTGTCATCCTTATTAAGGCTTGAGGGCAGAAATGGTTTGATCCTCCACATGGAACACTGCTCTTCATTTTCAGCCATTTCAGTGATATCACTGGGCTCTGGCCTCACTGGCTTAATAAGCAGCTAACCTGTATTCTGAAGCAGGAGGAGTAATAACCAAAGTACATAGCTTTTACAATTGGTGAAAGAACTGGGATACAGGTATTAAGACTTTTCTTCAGGCAGTGAGCGGCTACAATCTGAAATCCACTATTTCAAAGGATGATGGAAACAGATTTGATTAAAAACTTTCAAAAGGAAATTGGGTGTATACTTGATGAATAATGTGCTGAGGGAAAATTGGGGGAGTGGGGAAAACTGGATAGCTCTTTCAAAAAGCTGACACAGGCACAATGAGCAGAATGGCCTCCTTCTCCAATAAGTGAACTAGGATGCAACCTGCTTTCAGTATTCCCCATAAATGCCCTCTGTCACTAGGAAGCCTTTAATAGTAGGTAAGCCTAACCTTTATAACTTTGTGTGTCATTCATTGTTCAGTTGGTAGCACTCTGGCTTCTGAATCACAAACTGCTAGGTTCAAGTCCCACTCCAGGGCATAAGCACAAATTCAAGGCTGACACTCCAGTGCAGTACTGAGGGAGTACAGCACTATTAAAAATGCTGTCTTTCAGATAAGACATTAAACTGAGCCCCCATCTGCCTGTATGGGTGGATGTAAAAGATCCTGTGGCACTCTTGAAGAAGAGCAGGGGAGTTATTCCCCGGTGTCCTGGCTAATATTTATCCCTCAATAAATATCACAGAAACAGATTATCTGGTCATTATCCCATTGTGTTTCTGGGACTTTGCTGTGTGGAAATTGGCTGCTGCATTTCCTATAGTACAACAGTGACTACAGTTCAAAAGTACTTCATTGGCTGTAAAGCACTTCGAAATGTCTGCAGGTCGTGAAAAGTGCTATATAAATGCAAGTCTTTCTTTGCTAGGTATAGAAGCAGGAGTAGAGGTCATCCTGTCCCTCTAGCCTGTTCAGCCACTTGATCATGTTTGATTAGTATCCTAACCCCAGCTACCTGCCTTGGCTCTGTAACTCTTGCTACCTTTGCCTAACAAAAAATAATCGATCTCTGTTTTAAAATTTGCATTGCCTCCCAGTCTCAACGGGTTCCAGATTTTCACTATCCTTTATGTGAAGAAGTGCTTCCTGCCATCACCCCTAAACAGCCTAGCTCTAATTTCAAGGTTACGCCCCTTTGTTCTGGACTCTCCCACCAGAGGGAGTTGTTCATCTCTAGCTACCCTATCAACTCTTTAATCATCTTAATTGCCTTAATTAAATCTCCCCTTGATCTCCTACACTTGTGGGGATATAAACCTAGTCTGTGCAACCTTTCCTTTTTAACCCTTTAAGCCCTTTTGCAAAATGGAAAATTCCTTCCATTCACTTTTCAGCTTTCTGCAGCAGGCTGTCTGAGATCAGGATCTCAGTAATCTCAGTGGATGGCTGAATGTACACACCTATTGGCATGGCACATTGTATTACAGTTCCAAAGCTCTATGTCATTAACCAGTCAAGAGTCAATGATCTGAATAGATGCATTGTTTTTAATGTAATATTTAATACTGTACAATCAGGGCACTCTGTTCTTAATATTTCATGTCAATCGTGGGGATGTAAGTGGAATATTGAGCAGTTTGCTGATGGCACATGGAAATTTTTTTTACAATATTATTGAGAAACCCTGTGTAAAAGAGTTGATGCCCATAGTGCAGCATGTCACCAAGATTGAAAGAAATTTAAAACATAGTGATTAGGTGAAGTCGAGCTTCAATTTTAAAGATTCTTTGAACGGTAGGAGATTGGGAAGTCTTAAGGAAGTAGGGAATTCCACGTAACTGTGATTCAGGGTTTACTGATTTAGATGAATGGCAACTGCCAGTTAATGAGAAAGCTAGGTTGATGCAAAGAATAATAAATGTGATCACAGTGAGGGATGTAGCATTAAATACAATGAGGAATTAAAGGGCGTGCCTGTTCATGAAACATTAAAGTCATCATTGTGCATGACTGTAGTTGCCTAGGCACATAAAGTATTATAATAGATCCATGGACAGGACACCTATAGCAGCATTTGGGATGCTCTTTGTAGGTTGGTGAAATCACACATGTGTTATCATGACTAGACTTTGCCAAAGAATGGAATTAAACACAATGAGAAAGGTCTCTGGCCATGAATCAATTAAGAAAGGGGAGAAAAGTGAGTTCAATTTATTCCTATTAACAAACATATTGGAGGAGATAGGCTCCAGTGAATCAATAAGGTACACACGGAGAGATACTTAGATCTGATTTTAACCTAACCTATCCAGCAAGAACCAGGCATCTTAATGTCAGGGACCCATTTTATACCTGGCCAGATTTTATACTCTGTTGAGTTCATCCCTCTGTCCCTTCCCCATTCCCACAGAATGAGTTAGGTTAAAATCGAGGCTGTTATGTAGAATCAGGGGCACTGACAACAAATCTAACAAACTATGAGCCTGATGTAACATGGTTATTAACGCCCTCACATTGGAACTTTCCCCAGTGTGGGAAGCTCAACTCATTTGAAATGTTTTGTGCAGAGTTGAAGGTAGGGGGCCTGGTCCAGAGCGAGTGGGCAATTGGTTTGATTTATGGCATGGCTTACACTTGGACTTAAATGGGCAGACCAAGATATGATATCATGAACCAATAACAAGTATTGGTAACAGTTAGTCCAATATAGCCAGTGATGCTCTCAGCTGGTGATTAAAAACCCAACAGGGTAATGATTATCAAAGCATATGAAGAGTCTGGGCAGTCATCAGACTTCAGAGTGGTCTTGCAGTTTCCATAGTGACAGTACTGGTAGCTCAATCTAAATTTAGAACCCCAAAGGCAATTTAAAACAAGTTATATCACTGGTAGGAGAGCCAGGAATCTTCTGCCTGTGCCCCCACCTCTTCCCACTCCCCTCCACCCACCCCCCTCCAACACGCTGACGCCACAACATTCCTCTCTGCACCTCGCCCCAGCTGTTCAACGGAAGCTGAATGTCTTCTATATTTTCAGAATTATTGGTCGAAGCGATGATGAGCCAAAGCGAATTAAGAAGAGTAGAATGATTGCCAAAGCTTTTTCAAAGCGAAAAGAGTTGCTGAAAAATCCAGACAAAGAGCTATCATTCAGTATGCAGACTGTGTCTCACGAAGGACCAGTGGGTGAGTTACCTATTGCCAAGGGGTTTCATTCAGTATGTGGATTGTATATGTTTGAGTACTTGTTGAAATAAAAACAGAGAATGCTGAAGTACTCAGCAGGTTAGGCAGCAGCTGTGGAGAAAGAAACAGAGTTAATAATCCAAGTCGATGACCCTTCATCAGAACTGGGAAAAGGTAGAAACGTAACAAATTTTAAGCAAGTGAAAGGGGTGGGAGGGGGAGGAGAACAAAAGATAAAAAAATTCAAAAGCGGATTGCAATGGGACCAAGTAAAGGAATAAAAGCTGAGGTCTAAAGAAGGTGTAAAAACGGGAATAGCAGAATCATTACAGCAACTGGTGTATGATAAAATGGAAGCGGTTGTTATGATCTGAAATTAATGAACTCAGTGTTGAAACTGGAAAGTTGTAAAGAGCTTAACTGAAAGATGAGATGCCATTCCCCGAGCTTCCATGCACTTCAATGGGCTGCAAAAGACAGAGAGGTCAAAGTAGAAGTGGGATGGAGAATTAAAACAATAAGTGACCAGAAGCTCAGGTCTGAACAGAGGTGTTCAGCAAAGCGGTTTCACCAATCTGGAGGATAAGCAGCGAATACAGTATACTAAATTGAAAGTAGTACAAGTAAATCACTGTTTCATCTGGAAGGAGTGTTTTGGGTCCTGGATGATGGGAAGGGAGGAAGTATAAGGGGCATTTCTAGTTGAAACTAAGTCCGTGTTACAAAAAATAACATAAGAAATAGGAGTATACCATTCAGCCCTTAGAGCCTGCTCTGCCATTCAATGTGATCATGGCTGATCTTCTACCTTAACATCATTTTCCTGCATTATCCCTGTATCCCTTGATGTTTTTATTATGTAGAAATCTATTGATCTCAGTCTTGAACATACTCAATGACTAAGCCACCACAGCCCTTTGGGGTAGAGAATTCCAAAGGTTCACCAGCCTCTGGAGTGAAGAAATTCTTCCTCATCTCTGTCCTAAATGGCCTGCCCCCCATTGTTCTAGACCTCCTAGCCAAGGGAAACATGCTTCCTGCATCTACTCTGTCGAGCCCTGTGAGAATTTTATATGTTTAAATGAGATCACCTCTCATTCTCCTAAATAAAGAAAAAATTCTCAGTCTATTTAATCTTTCCTCATAGGACAATCCCTCCATCCCAGGAATTAATTTAGTGAACCTTCATTGCATTCCCTCTATGGCAAGTATATCTTTCTTTAGGTATGGAGACTGCTCCAGGTGCAGTCTCACCAAGGCTGTATATAATTGTAGTAAGATATCTTTATTCCAGGACTCAAATCTTCTTGTAATAAAGGCCCACACACCATTTTCCTTCTTAATTGCTTGCTGTACTCACGTTAGCTTTCAGTGACCCGTAAACAAGGACACTCAAGCCCCTTTGAAGTTCAACACTTCCCAGCCTCTCTCCATTTAAGAAATACTCTATTTTGATTTTTCCCATCAAAGTGGATAACCTCCCATCTCTCCACATTGTATCCCATCTGCCAATTTTTTGCCCACTCGCTTAGCCTCTCCAAATCCCCTTGGAGTGTCTTTGCATCCTCCTCACAACTCTCATATCCACCTAGCTTTGTGTCATCCGCAAACTTGGAGATATTACATTTAATCCTCACATCCAAATCATTGACATAGATTGTGAATAGCTGGGGCCCAAGCACAGAGCCTTGCAGTACCCCACTAGTCACAGCCTGCCAACCTGAAAATTACCCATTTATTCCTACTCTCTGTTTTCTGTCCATTAACTACTTCTCAATCTATGACAGTAAATTACCCCAGTCCCATTTGCTTTAATTTTGTTTCCTAACCTCTTGTGTGGGACATTATCAAAAGCTTTCTGAAAATCTAAATATACCACATCCACCTGTTTCCCCTCATCTATTCTGCTAGTTACATCCCCAAAACACTCCCAACAGGTTTGTTAAACATGATTTCCCTTTCTTGAATCCATGCTGACTGCCCAATCCTACCATTATTTTCTAAGTGCCCTATTATCACATCCTTTATTATAGGTTCCAGCATTTTCCCTACTACTGATGTCAGGCTAATAGGTCTGTAGTTCCCTGTTTTCTCTCTCCCTCCTTTCTTAAATAGTGGGATTACATTTGCCACCTTAAATGTTTCCTGGTCCCAGCTGAAAAGTCAACTATTGTGATTAGGGAGGCCAAGAATTAATCAGTTGCTAGGAGTTTTTAATAAGGAGATTAGACTGTATATAATTTACTGATAAAACAAGTGAATGAGTCACAGATCCTACACTACAGGCTGGAACAGGTTAACCTGGCTGAGTGCCTATCCTTTGATTTAATGATTTCGAATTCCGCTGCCTATATTTTTCTCTGATTACTCTTCTGTGAAACACTAAGGGACATTTTACTGTTACATCAATCTACCTACCTCTACTCCAACCACTGCTCTCCCCCAAAATCTGTCTTATTAACCCTGTGTATGGTTGTATGTACTTCCCCTGCAATCTGTCTCCCCATTCCCACTCTACAGAAATCTGCTTTCCCACCCTCTTGTAATCTGGCCCCTCAAGCCCAACTCTTAACAATCTGCCTCTCCATCCCTGAAAATCTGCCTCTCCCTTCCCACCCCCCAGGCAACCTGCTTCCTAATCCTCTAACTAGCAGCAAAGGGTGAGGCCTTGTTAGGATTTGAACACATGGATGAGAAACCTTCCTAGTGTGTAATGCTCACAGACAGTGACTTACATCTGTGGCATTAGAATTGATGAAAAGAGACATCATTTTAATTAAACAAGTTACAAGCCACCTGATTCTGTGCATTAGTTTTATAATCACAAGTAGACAAATGGTATAGGGGGAGCGAGACTTTACTTGAAATACCTGTTGAAGGGAGGAAAGGAAGAAAAGAGAAATCAATATCTGAAAATCATCCTGCGTTTTCAGCTGGAATCAACTTTGAGCTGAATGAACCATCTGCTGACCTTTCATCTGCCTGGGCTCAACACGTAACAAAGATGGTGGCTAGAAGAGGAGCCATTTTACCTCAGGACATTTCCATCACTCCAGTAGGGACACCAGGTGAGATAAACAATCGGTCTGCCAATAAATCAGTGTAATTTTTTTGCTCTGTGTAATTTCAAGGCAGTTGGATCCTTCAACTATATTGTTTAGCCTATGGCAAATGGGGGTGATGGGGTAGAAGTGGGGCGAGAGTGATTTATTCACCCTTCCTTCCCTCCCTCAACACCCACCCAGAGCTGGGTTCTCAATCTCAGCTTGGCCACCAAGAACCTCCTTGCAATAGCAGTTCAAATGTCTTCCCAGAAGTCAGCTGATGCCTTGAGTTAGTATGGTCATCTGTTTTGAGACAGACTAATGTATCTATATGAACTGTGTGCCCATATCAATGATAACACCCAGAGCAAACCTTACTCTTTTGGCCACCTCTTTATTAATAAGGTAGTGGGTTGGAGAGTCCAAATTACCTACCATATAAGTCTTGGATCTACTGGCCTCCATGAAGGAGCTGTTTAATTGCAATATTCTATTTCAGTTCATTTGATGAATTAAAATTCCCACACAGCATCTGCCACAAGATACAGATTTCATGCTTTTTCCAAAAGCTAGGGACCATCTTACTTTAAGTGGGCTATGTTGCTTGAAGCGCTCGAAACTGAGAGATAGTGAGAGTTTTGGAAATCCTGTCTGACTCTATTTCGACTCATTTCAGTGCCACCGGAGGAGAACAAGAGGAATCTCTGGATCATTGAAGCTGAGATTCCCCCAGAACTCCAGAAGAAAGCCGGAAAGAAGAAGAAGAAAAAGAGGAAAAAAGGCATTAGACCTCTGCGGCCTACGGAGGAGATGCACGACATGGGCTACTGCACAGAGAGAGCATCCAGCACTGTCCCACACTTACCCAAGTTGCCCGGGCAAAAAAACTTGGTGTCTAAAGCTGTGGAATCAGCTGACATTCAGGATAATTTACCAGGCACTCTCTTGGAGTCCGGAATCAACCATGTATCAAACAATGGGAGATTTCTCAGAGGAACACTCAACAACCCCTCAGGGTACAGGTGGAATGCACCTCTGAATTTGATTGCAAACCCTCTCTCAAATGATGATGTCCTGCAGGATGATCTGGGATTTTCCCAAGGAGATCGATTCCAGCCTCTGCAGAGACCATATAATCACCCATTCCCCCATTCCTCGGCCAATATGGAGCTTGGAAGACTCCCTGTAATTAATATCCCCCATGGACCACGATCCCAGGGCAGAAGGACTGCTATTGCACCTGTACATTCCAGAACAAATCTAGTGGATGCAGAGTTAATGGATGCCAGCTCTGATTTTTGAACCTTGGGCCAATATTGGTTTTGTTTAAGGCATCATCTACACAAGAAGTAGCACATCCAGCTGCAACGAGGGACTTTGGTAAATATCAGCTACAGTTCAAATGAGTTCATGGAAATCATGGGAAGTATTTTACCAAACTGATGAATATAAATGGCTAGCAACTGCAAGTAACTTTATGTTCAAATGGATTCATGGAAACTGTAGGAAGTGCTTTACTACCCTTCTGAGGGATTGCAGCATCCCCTGATATTAGGACCCATTTCTTGAGAAGAGGCCTTCCATCTTAATGCCCAACGCCATCTAGAACATCAGTAATAAACCATCCTAAAGGTCCAATTTGGTAAAGCTATTGAAGATTTTTTTGGACCTGAGGCTTAGTGAATTGGTCAGGAATAGGAATGCAAGTAACTTCCATGTCTAGCCTTGCATTCTGCTAGACCAGAATTATTCATTTATCTTTGACAGAAGATTAGATGCATGTTGACCACGCCTAGCCTTCAGTTCGATTTTGTACACAACCAACAAGTTAAATCATTGAAGTTTACAGAAGGAGGCCATTTGGTCCATCATGCCTTTGTTGGCCCTTTCCTACAGCAATCTAATCCTACTAATCTTGTTCCAGCTTCAAATAATTATCCATTTTTTCTTTAAAAGATGCAACTCAGCTATTCCTATGATAAATCAATCCTCTTTGTAGAAGAAATTTCTCATTATCTCCTCCGAGTGAAAAATTAAAATTAATGATTCTTTGTCACTAACCCACCAACCAGTTGAATAACCATCGAACTACCCGTTGGGCTGATCGTTTTAATAACTTCACTCAATGCTACCGAGTTACACCTCCCAAATTTGTATCTGCTCCTAGCATCAATTAGAGTTCATGTGTTTTATTTTACAAAGATCTAACTTGTTATCCCCTGAATTTATATTCAGAAAGGAGAAAATTTTTAAGGTTAAGAATGGTCCATAAAAACATTTAAAAACAAACACAACAACTTTGGTCAAATTTAGGAAATAATGTGTCAGGGTTTGACCCAGGCAACTCTATACTCTGAAAGGGAAGGGAAATGTTAGTCATGACAAACTGAAAGTGACAAGGTGTTCCCAAACTGGTCTGAAGCTGAGATCAGCGGTTTATACAGTCAAGATACTTGGGCACAAGCATACTACATAGTTGTGTCCACATTAAATGAAGATCTGTTGTGGTGCTGTCTAGCTGTGTGACTGAACGTTGAAGATATTGCAAGTTTTGTACAGTGTTCGCTGGATACAGTCATTTGCTGTTGACCATCCTTGCTAGAATGGTAAAATGAATAAGATCAGTCTTACTTTTTTCCTGCTCAAGTTGGTCACTCCATTATGAACTTCTGTTCTTTGCAACTCTATCCAGGGCCATATTTTGCTTTCCTCCCCCAATATCCTCTTCACTGCTTAAGATTCCCCACCTCTAATAGTGGGCACTTTTAGCCCAAGTTACAAGTTTAAAACTGCCTGTACAGCATGCATTGTATATGCCCCCGAACCTGCTTAATCTGTGTTTTTAATGTGTTTTATTCAACTCGATTTTTCTATTATTCTACTGTCCATTTTCTCAATCCTCAACCTTTCGTAAACTGCAGGTCATCAAAAACTCTACTGCATGTATTTTATCCCACATCAAATCTTGCTCACCTAGGATTTACATACCTATATTGGCTCCTGGTCCCACAATATCTCAAATTTAAAATCCTCAGCTTTTCCCTTAAATCTCTTGATGACATCACCCCTCTATTTCTCTGTAACCAGTTCTATAACGCTCCCTAAACCTCTGAACTCCTCCACTTCTCTCTTTTCCCTTAATCCTTATAACCCGCCCCTTTGGCCAAGTTTTTAAGTCACCCCTCCTAATATCTCTTTCTTTGGCTTTATGTGTTTTTCTGTCTGCTTCTGCTTCTGTGAAGCACCTTGGGACATTTTACCTATGCTAAACATGCTATATGGCAGCAAATTGCTATTAATACTGTCTCTTGCCATTGAGTTGGACTCAAGGATAATGTAAGATGACATTGAAGGAGGGAGAAATTTAGAATTATCCTTTATATCATCAGACTCACTTGCATACAGAGGCAATACAAACACACCTGCAGTCTCTAGTCCAACCAATGTCAAGGCTCCATATTAACAACTCCAAGAGTGGGATTTTCCAGCCCCACCTGCCGCTGGGATCATCCAGATCCGCCAAAAGTGAATAGATTTTTGGCTAGGTTGCAGCATCCCCTGCGGCATGTCCCACCATGATGGGGCCAGAAAATGCCAGCCCAAGCATAAAAGAACAATCACTGTCACAGCAGCTTAGTCACGTGGATTGCTGTCTTTGATTACCTTACATCCATGGTACCATACTCTTTGAAATGGTTCTGACCTATTATCCACTTGGCCTGCTTGCAGCCAATCATGTTGCCAGATCCGTCTCTTAACCGGGTCTCTGTGACTCTACAAGCACCTACCCCACAAGTCTTCAAGGTATATCCGTCCCATCCATTTTTGCATCACAGTAACAAACGGGCTAAAAGTGGTAAATGATCAGTAACTATAGCTGAAAAGGAAGATGGATGATACAGCACTGCAGGCTTCAGGAGATGAGTAGTAGATTTACACTGAAAAAGGACAGAGAGAAAAGACAAAATGTATTTCAAAGGCTGTTAAAACTACTTTTGTTACAAAAATGACTTGCGTAAATAATTTGTTTAATGAAGAACACTGCAGTGCGGTTTCTGTGGTTGTGTATTTGAATTTTTGTTTGCCAGATTATGTATCAGAATTGCAGTTAATTCTGAAAGAGTTGTATTGATAGAGAGCAATGATTTTAGTGTGAAGAAAAACACTTTGTATTATATACATAAAAACATAAGCAACATTTCTACAAGAACCAGAAGATGGTATTGGAAATGTCCAGGTTGGCAGTACAAGATACTGTGTTACTGGGGAATAAAGTATCTGATTTGGGTCCCATTGTACAGCAAAAAATGAATGGTCAAGGTCTCTGAATTACATGCCCAGCACATAGCTATGCTACCCAGGAGTACAGTCGGAATTCTAGCATTTTAGTGGCTCCTGATGATTCCCTCCTCCTCCTCATTGGTAGCATGGGTACTGATCTCTCCACCTTTCCAATTACACTGGACTAATGTTGTTCAGACAATGTGCTTGTCTTACGTTCCTCCGTTTGCTATTTTAACAGAGGTATCATTGATTTCAAATGGATTAAACACCCAAGTATAGCAAAGGAATCGCATGATCACGTTCAGAATTCATGTGCTAATGTCCCACCACCTGCTTAGAAAAAGTGTTATTGAAATTTTTTGCCCTATTCATTAGTTGTCAGTACTGAGGAAGGTCTGTATTTGCCCAGTGTCACCATTGACCGTTCTCAAGGCAGGGTGGGAGGTGACAAATCCAGAGTACAATCCTCAAGTCCTGCCCTAACCACTTCCTAAAATGCCATGGCATTTTCCTTCCCTGCTAGTGACAGTTTGTGCCACAGTATAATTGGGTCTACCTTGCCTAGCAACAAGGCGATTTGGCCCCAAAACAATTCGAGAGATCCAACAAGTCAAAGTTCCTTAACTTGGATGTTATTACATAGCTCTGCCCCACACTCCTTTAGCTATCACCCTGCTTCACTACCGCACTCTGACTCTGGCCCGATGTTATTATCAGTAAAGGCAGTGGAACAGCTTCATGGCACAAGCCAGCCAGTGTGGCCTTCTCCGTGCAACATCCAGAGGTTTGCAGTCAGCATGTCAACCAGGGAAAAGATGGGCTTGATGTAAATTGGAAAGGAAGGATGCCCAAGATGCCCATTAGTGCCAACCAGGGCATGCGTGAACCTGCTGATTTTGACATTGAACAATTTAAATGCTGTCTGTAAGCACAAGCTACGTTTGAACAGACAGAATCTGGAATCGCACCTCTGGCTGCTTATCTCTGTTTCAAGTACAAAGATTTTGCCCATAAAGGTAGGAAGGGAAATTTCTCAAGCTTGCTGTGTCAGTGAGAGGCTGGGTGGTTTTCAGTGTGGATCACAGTGCAAAGCCAGTGCAACTGCTGATCTTGCTCCACCTGCTCCTTGGACACTTAAAAGCATTCTGCAATTTCTATCCATTCTTTCTCTGCCTTACCTTCATTGCTCCAAAAGGTGAAGCATGGAGGATTTGAACTTTCTTAGTCTGAAACATGAAGTGCATTCTATGAGCATTATGTTCAATTTGAGCGATAGGGTAAAATGGGTGATAGCAATTTGGCAGCCAATTTTATGTGGCTCACACTTTTATTTCTCAGTTGTTGCTCATTTGCTATACTATCGCACAAAGTCAAAATAACCCCCCTAGAGATTAACCTGTGTGTGTGTAAACCCCACAAACAACCAGCATATGGAAACCCTGTAAATCTTCCCCACCTTCACCAAGTGATAGTCTGGTTCTGTAAAATGTTGAAGACTTGATATTTTTTTATAGAAATATAATGGTTATTTTTGTACCATATATAGCCATTTTAAACTTAATGTAATCAGTGTACATAGAGATCTGTAGAGTAGTTACATATTTTGTGGGGGAGGGGGAAAGAAGGTCATTTTTAATACTACCTTAATTCCTTAGTATGACGTCCATTTGATATAATGTTTTTCACCTGATAATTTTACAATAAACATGCTTTTTTTTTAAACCAGCACTTTATCAAATTGCTTTCATTAGAAGTTATTCTTCTAATTTTCTGTCTACTGAAGAAGCTCATTTCTGCTGGGCTATCTGTTCCATGGGCAACCCTGCTCTCCAACATGCACCCCTGCTCCCTTGCCTTGACAGTCCATCACTGGCACACAAGTCCATTTGGAGAGTCTGAGAGTTCTACCACAAAGACATCATGGTCAAACCTCATCCTATACCTCTACCTGACACCTTTCTTTTGTGTTCTAGCAGGATTGACAGAATGAATGGTGAACACCAGGAACTGATTTCCTTCCCCACCATTTCACTCAGAACACAGGACAAAGGATTTGAGATCTTCCTGGTCTGTGTGCCAATTAACCATCTGGTCTCTGGTCTCCAATTAACCATTTAATGTGCAGTTTCTTACTACCTAACATATCCCTGGGCATCACTGCTCCTGTCCCTGTGATGATACAGGTTTATCATTAAGCCCACAAGTTCATCAATCTCTCAGTGTGTGGCTTTGTAGTATTTCTCACTGTGCTCTTATGATAGTGGTTGGTTTATTCTCCTGTTTTATAATGTCAGAATCTTGAGTCAGTGATTGTGTGGATTATTCAACTTGGCTGTTCAAGCCGTGTCAACCTTGACTCACTTGGAGGTACACTTGCCTCCTGAATCAGAAAGTTGTGGGTTTCAAACACCACTCCAAAGACTTGCATACATAATCAAGGCTCGCAAGTCCAAATTACACTAATTAAATGCTGCACTGTCAGAGCTGCTGTTTTTTTGGATGAGACATTAGGTTGAGATCTCACCTACCCTCTCAAGATCTATTGATACTATTGGACAATGTGCAAATGTGTTCTCAAGATGTCCTAGCCAACATTTATCCTGTAACCAACATGTGATACACTGGCCTAGATTTTCACCACGACAGAGAGCTTCTCTGTAGTGGCAAAAATGGTGGAAGAGGCCCATGTCTAGAAGTCCTGCCCCCAAACACAGCATCCACCGTTTTTATGGGGGCGGGAATGCTGCCGGATTGGGATTCGCACATGCACACTTCGAGGACACAGCTGCCCATAGAAATCAGTAGCTGCCTCTCCTCGTGTAATTTTGGTGTAAGAGGTGTCTGAAATCCACATGCACAGATTAGAGCTGGTAGGAGCAGGCCTGATCTTTGTGGATTTGTTTGGATAGCCAGGGTACCCATTTGAAGAGGTAAAGTACCTCTTCGGATATGGTCCTGGGAAGGCTTTGGGGGAGATAAGGTACCCTTTTGGAGAGGTCTGGTGCCCTTTGGGATTACTAGAAGTATGAATGTGCTTTAAAAAGTGCATAAATTCATTGGAACTGTGAAGCTCATTGGAACCGTCAAAAACAACTGTCAAAAGTGTCAAGGAGCTGTCAAAGGGTGCCTGTCATTTCAGTTTGATTGATAGCTCCAAGTGGTTATGGACTCTTTGAAGTGGGACTACGAATTCCAATGCTTGTTTTTATAAGGATTGTGCACTGAATGAAATGTTTGTTGTAAATGATAAGGTACTGCAAGGAATGTAAATGTAGTAAATGGGATTTTATGAATGAGAATTTTCTTTTAAATAAAGTCTGCAATAGACAATTGGAATTTTATTTAATCTCAGAATGGGTTCTGAGGTCTTCCCATGATGGATACTGGGTGAGTTGGCATGGCAGGTATAAGGGCAAAGCATGGTGGGTGGGGTCATGGGTTGGCATTAGTTGGCACCAAGTTGGCCTAGGGGCTGTAAATGGGCATAGGAGTGCGCAGAGGGGCATAGGTGGGCATTGGGGCTCTAAAGCACCATTGGAGTGGGCAGAGGGGCACAGGTTACCATGAGGGTGTGAGAGGCCATGAGGGGTGGGCAGAGGACATGAGGTGGCAAGGCATAGATGAGGCATGGAGGGGGGTGAAAGCTGGAGAGCTGTTTTCTGTGTTTTTAATTAAACTACAACACAGTGCCAGAGCACAGAGGCAGGCCTTCTACCCAGCTCGCCTCCGCACCCAGCATCCTCTGCACTTGTTCCAGGCCCGACTCCCAGGGAACTCCGGCACCTGAGAATGAAAATATGATGTTTGGTCAGACACTTTTGAAGTCGAGTTCAGAAGACTGGGAATTCTTCCAACTCTGCGTACCCAATGCACAGATGAAAATCTTCCATTCATCTCCTTGCTGTTTGTCGGACCTGGCTGTGCAAAAATTCTAACAGTGATTATGCTTCAAAAGTAGCAATGGGCAGTAAATGCTGGCCTAGCTATGAAAAAAAGCAAATTTTACAAAAGTACTTCAATGGATGTAAAGCCTAAATACATGTTTCTATTCTTTCTATAATAACACTATCTTTTGGATCGTCGTCCACCAACTTCATTGAAATCTCCTACAGCATTCAACAGCTGTGGAATTTTCTTCGACAAAACACTTTAAACCCCATTAAGATATACCAACAACTAACCCACAATGTTATAATGTGTTCTCAGGATATACAAGATGACCCAGCACGCCCCGTCAAAATGTAATAGCAAGATTCGCCAAAATAACAGCAAACGTTGAAAATATACCAGCAAAACCTCAACAAAAATACACCAACAAATCTCAATACACCTGCAAACTTCATCTGAAAAGCACCAGCAAGGCTCGACGTACACCAGTAAAGTTTATTGAAAATACTCGAACAAAGCTCACTGAAAACATACCAGTAAAATTAATCAAAATAGCAGCAAATCTCACTAAAATATGCCAGTAAACCTCACCAAAAACACACTGGCAAACCTCCCCAAAACAGGCAAACCTCACCAAAAGAAAACCAGCAAAATTCACCAAAATAACAGCAATCCTCATTAAGATAAACTCACCAGAATTATATCAGTAAATTTGGCAAAATACAGTGGGTTTGAAAAGTGGTTTATTTGATAGAAGTACTGTGAGGAATAGCTTTAAAGTTATTTCTCCCAGGTGACTGCCTGAACTAATAACATCAAAAATAAACTTTCCAGAAAAATTCCACAGTGACAATCCTGAAACACATTCAGCTAGGGGCCTGGAGATGGTGCTGTTGTAAAATATAAATATGGGTAAAGAGGCTGCCGTTGCTAACCATGCACCATGGGATTCATGCATTATGAACAGTGAACTGGTCCATTGTGCTATAATTCTACAGAATCTGAGGTGAATAATCTTTGTGATTAAACAACACATGTTACCTACCTCAGCAAATCAGGGATCAAACCTGCAAAAAAGGAAAAAGACTTGTATTTACATAAAACCTTTTGCAGCCCCAGGATTTTCTAGTGCTTTCTGAAGGATGTTCTAAAATACTTTCAAAGTGTAGACACTGTAGGAAATTTGGCAACCAAATTGCACACAACAAGCTCTCACAAACAGCAATGCGATAATAACAGGCTCCTCCGCCTGACTGAACTTGTTCTTACATTGAACAACTTTTTCAACTCCACTCACTTCCTCCTAATAAAAGGTGTTACTATGGGAACTTATACGGGTCCTAGCAATCCTTGCCTTTTGGTAGAATAAATGGAATATTCTTTGTTCCAGTCTTACACAGGTCCCCTCCTGCACCTCTTATATTTAATTTTTTTTATTCATTCACAGGATGTGGGTTTCGCTGGCTGGGCCAGCATTTATTGCCCATCCCTAATTGCCCTTGAGAAAGAGGTGATGAGCCACTTTGTTGAGGAGTGGTTTGCCAGGCTATTTCAGAGGGAAATTAAGAGTCAACCACATTGTTGTGGGTCTGGAGCCACATTGGCTAGACTGGGTAAGGATGGCAAATTACCTTCTCTAAAGGACATTAGTGAAACAAATGAGTTTTTTTAATGACAATCCATTAGTTCCATGGTCACCATTACTAATGTTAGCTTCCAGTTTATTTATTAAACTGAATTTAAATTCTCTAGATATCATCGTGGGATTTGAGCTCATGTCTTTGGATTTGTTGGTCCAAACCTCTGGATTACTAGCCCAGTTACTATGTTTTTATTCCTATTCTGGCACATTGATGACTGTATCAGTGCTGTTTCCTGCTCTCAACCTGAAGTAGAAAATGTCATCAACTTTGTTTCAAATTTCCACCGCCCTCTTGCTTTTAGATTTCTGATTCTTCCCTTTCCTTCCTCAACTTCTCTATCTCCATTTCCAGGGATATGTTGTCCAACAATATCTGCTACAAGCTCACTGACTCCCATATCTACCTAGATTACATGTAGGAAGAAGTATAAGGACTCTATTCCATTCTCCCAGTTTCTCAATCATATCATATTCTGATGTGATTCTAGTGCTTCCAATATGTCTTTCCTTTTCCTTAAGTGAGGATTTCCCCCACTGTGGTTGACAGGATATTTGACCATATCTGTTCCATTACCCACAATTCTGCTCTAACCCCTTCCCTCCCAGAATCACAATAGAGTTTCCCTTGTTCTCACCTTCCACTCCACCAGGCTCAATATTCAATAGATCATCCTCCGCTATTTTCAGCAGCTCAAGCATGATGCCATCAAACACATCTTTCCCTCCTCTCCCATTTTAGCATTCCAAATGGATAGTTCCCTGCACAACACCCTGAGCCATTCATAAGAACATATGAAATAGGAGTAGACCATTTAGTCCCCCGTGCCTGCTCCACCATTCAATATGATCATGGCTGACCTTCAGCCTCAACTCCACTTTCTCACCCACTCACCATATACCTTGATTCCCGGAGACCAAAAGTCTGTCTGTCTCATGTCTCAGCTTTGAATATACTCAATGATAGAGCACCTGTAACCTTCTGGGGTAAACAATCCCAAAGATTCACAACCCGCTAAGTGAAGAAATTTCATCTCATCTCAGTCCTACATGATCAACCCCTTATCCTGAGGCTGTGCCTCATGTTCGAGATTCTCCATTCAGGGAAAATAATCTCTCAATGTCTACTCTGTCAAACCCCTTTGAATATTGCATGTTTCCATTACATCACCTCTTTCTTCTGAATTCCAGAGAATATGGGCCCAATTTACTCAGCCTCTCATCATACGACAACCCTCTCATCCCAGGAACCTAGTGAACTTCACTTTACCACCTCCAATTCTTCCAAATATTCTTACAACACCAACAACTCCTCATGTCACCTTCCAATACAAACGCAGATGATGCAATACTTGCCTTTTCACCTTCTCCATTCCCACCATCCAGGGCCCCAAGCATTCCTTTCAATTGAAGCAGTGATTTACATGTACTTCTTTCAATTTAGTGTATTGTAGATTGGATGATTGCATTGTTGGACACCTCTGCTCAGTCCACTTATGTGACCCTGATCATTCACCTGTCATTTTAATTCTCTATTTCATTCCCACTTTGACCTTTGGTCTCCTCTATTGTTCTATGGAAGCTCAACGAATAGCACTTCATCATTCGATTAGGCACTAAACAGCCTTCAAGGCTCAAAATTGATTTCAACAATTTTTAGTACATTGATGATAATCACTGCCCCAAATTTTTTTTGGAGGGCAGCTGCTGGTAATAGTCCTGCTTTTGTCATTTGCATTGTCCTCTAGCCCCATCGTTTGTTTCTTCACTTCTCTCATTACCACCCTCCTTTTGTCACTTAATGACCCCTGCCCTCCCCGCACGTCTCCCTGCTTTTGTACTTGTTTGAGAGCTTTTACATCTCTAATATTTACCAAATTTGAGAAAAGGTAATTAACCTGAAACATACATTCTGTTTCCCTTTCCAAAGGTGGTGCCTGGACTGCTAGGTATCTCTGAATTTTCTGTTTTTATTTCAGATTTCCAGCATCTGCAGTATTTTGCTTTTGTAGTGACAATGCGATAATGACCAGATCATCTGAAATGTAGTGATGCTGATTGAGGGATAAATATTGGCCAGGACACTAAAAAGAACTCACTTGCTTTTCTTTGAAATAATGCCATGGGATCTAGTGCCTCACCCGAGAGAGCAGACAGGGTCTTGGCTTAACGTCTCATCCAAACGACAGTGCAGCACTCCCAGAATATTGTAGAGGAGTGTTGGCCTGAATTATCTGCTCAAATCATCTGGGGTTAGACTTGAACCCAAAATAACTTCAGACATAGAGACAAGGGTGCTAATTACTAAACCCCAGGCTGACACGCAACCACAGATTAAAGTGACGTGATACATGGCAACCTTTTTTGAGGCAGCAAACATTAGTTTGTTTTCCTGACCATGAGTACAGAGACATAATTTTATTAGTTGGATTTCATTTCCAGCTCATTAGTGGTAGGGCAGTTGCCAGGGGAACATGCGTGCAGTGTGGGATTTTGTGAAGTATGTACTTGAAGGGAACACAGCATGTTCCCTGCTTGATTTATTATACTGTAAAAGTCATAGTTCACAGATGCTCCATGATATGAAATAATTCACAGGCAACTACTCAACCTTATAACATTTCTTGGGGTCAAATTTTACTGCCGTATAAATTTTAAGTCCTTTAAAAAAACAGATACTGTACATAAATATCTGGTCAGAAACTGATTTGAGCATATTGGAAATATTAATAGCTCTTGACCTGCTGTGACTATTGAAGGATCAATGAATAGAGGAGGCTGGAAGGTTCTGGAAATATTCTGGAGTTAAATTTTATTACTGGGGCAAAACATGACTGACTGGAACTTAATATGAGTCAATGGGGCAGGTGGTGGAGTAGTGGAGGCGCAAGTGGGTATTTGATCATGTGGCTCCTGTGAGATGTAAAAGGGGGAGTGTCATGTGATCTCCCGGTATGGGTATGCCAGTAATGTGCGGGAGTTACTTGATTTTCAGGTTTGATGGGAAGCTGGATTAATATCTACTGGGAATAGTTAAAGACTGAGATATTCACACGTTCTACAGGATACAACAGCCCCTTGTGCCATCTGGTGTTGGCTCTTGTCTGCAGAACAATGGACTGCAAGACTGAAGTTGTCTTGAGATGTGAGGGTGGATATTCTTAAATCTTGTTTGGGAATTGGAGTTTTACATAGAATGTTCTCTTAGGTTAGAATAATTGAGGGGGAGTTGATAGGATTGAATCTACACTGTTCAGGAGCAGATTAGAGGGGCAGAATGGCTTCTTTATAGGATGAATGCATGATAGTTACACAGTACATAACTTAATCCAGTTGGGAAAAGCACAAATGACAGCACAAACATCAATGGACAGGCGTGCCTCTATTAATGAAACACCTTGTGAGAGCTCCAAGTCCTTTGAATCCGTGGGTATTAACCTGGTGTGACAGTTGAAGAAAAAGTGCCACAGATACAGATGGTCCAAACAAATAATGGAAGACCCTGGGTAAAGAGAGTGCCAAATTTATTGAGCAAAAGGGAATGTGATTCCAGACATTATGACATGGGAGGAATTCTCCGTTGTGTTAAAATAGTGTTGTTGGCCAGTATCTTCAAGGTACAGGTAGACAGATTGTGTCTACTATGTCCTCAGCACCATCAAATTCAGGAAAACACCCATCAATTGCTTCAGGTTTTTAAAAGTTCTTATGTGGCTACTTCACCACAACTCCGATGGCTCAGCAGGTAAATGCACTGCCAACCGTTTCACTGAGCCATGCAGACCAAGAGCCAACTTCAATCTCTACTCTGCTGGCTTGAAGTTGGATGCCAGTAGTATTACTATAATTACTCTTATTGACCTTTAACTAAAAAGGAGGGGGAGAAGAGTCAACCAGGGTTCATATTGCTATCCAGGGATGCAAGCTGAAAAGTATGTGCATGCATGAATACAAATGTGCATGATTATCCGCATGTGTGCATGTATGTGTGTGTTTAAGCGTGGGTGTATGGGCATGTGACTGGGCATGTATCTGTGTGTGTGCACATGCATTCACGTGGACATGTTTGTGTGTGCGTGCATGCATTTGTGCACGTGAGAGTGTGCATTTGTGTATACACTTGTGTACATGTGAGGCCATTAAGTGCATCAATTTCAGTGTTGTCATGGTCAAATAGTCTGTTGGCCCTCATGAGGGGCAATCGTAGAATCCCTTTACCCATTGGGGAGGTGCTCCTGCAGAGAGTGTGGGATCAATGTTTGCCCATCTCTAACCCATGCTGGAAACAGAATTAGCCCTACTGTTTAGGGATGCAGGAAGGCTGCCGTAATCTGAAGAAGTGAATCACTCTCATCAGGGAAAAAGATGAATGAGACGATCTGAGGTTTTTAAAAAAGGGACTTGTTTTTGAAATAAAATGCATCAACCATTTAGAAAAACGTGCCTCTCCCTCAGAGGTTCAGCATGTTTTTTTTAAATTCATTCACAGGATGTGGGCTTTGCAGGCTGGGCCAGCATTTATTGCCCATCCCTGGCTGCCCTTGAGAAGGTGGTGGTGAGCTGCCTTCTTGAACCACTGGAGTCCATGTGGTGTAGGTACATCCACAGTGCTGTTAGGAAGGGAATTCCAGGATTTTGATCCAGCAACAGCAAAGGAACGCGATATATTTCCAAGTCAGGATGGTGAGTGACTTGGAGGGGAACTTCCAAGTGGGGGTGTTCCCATCTATCTGCTGCCCTTGTCCTTCTAGGTAGTAGTGGTCGTAGGCTTGGAAGGTGCTGTCTAAGGAGTCTTGGTGAATTCCTGCAGTGCATCTTGTAGATGGTACACACTGCTGCTACTGTGCATCGGTGGTGGAAGCAGTGAATGTTTGTGGATGTGTTGCCAATCAAGCGGACTGCTTTGTCCTGGACGGTGTCTAGCTTCTTCAGTGTTGTAGGAGTTGCACTCGTCCAGGCAAGTGGGGAGTATTCCATCACATTCCTGACTTGTGCCTTGTAGATGGTGGACAGGCTTTGAGGAGTCAGGAGGTGAGTTACTTGTCGCATGAATCCTAGCCTCTGACCTGCTCTTGTAGCCGCAGTATTTATATGGCTAGTCCAGTTCAGTTTCTGGTCAATGGTAACTCCCAGGATGTTGATAGTGGGGGGTTCAGTGATGGTAATGCCATTCAAAATCAAGGGGCGATGGTTGGATTTTCTCTTGTGGGAGATGGTCGTTGCCTGAAACTTTTGTGGCACAAATGTTACTTGCCACTTGTCAGTCCAAGCTTGGGTATTGTCCAGGTCTTGCTGCATTTGGACGTGAACTGCATCAGTATCTGAGCAGTTGTGAATGATGCTGAACATTGTGCAATCATCAGCGAACATCCCCACTTCTGACCTTATGATGGAAGGAAGGTCATTGATGTAGCAGCTGAAGATGGTTGGGCCAAGGACACTACCCTGAGGAACTCCTGCAGTGATGTCCTGGAGTTGAGATGACTCACCTCCAACAACCACAACCATCTTTCTTTATGCTAGGTATGACTCCAACCAGCGGAGAGTTTCCCCGATTCCCGTTGACTCCAGTTTTGCTCGGGCTCCTTGATGCCACACTCCATCAAATGCTGCCTTGATGTCAAGGACGGTCATTCTTACCTCAACTCGGGAGTTCAGCTCTTTTGTCCATGTTTGAACCAAGGCTGTAATGAGGTCATGAATTGAGTGGCCCTGGCAGAACCCAAACTGGGCATCAGTGAGCAGGTTATTGCTAAGTAAGTCCCGCTTGATAGCACTGTGGATGACCCCTTCCATTACTTTACTGATGATCGAGAGTAGACTGATGGGGCAGTAATTGGCCGGGTTGGATTTGTTCTACTTTTTGTGTACAGGACATACCTGGGTAATTTTCCACATAGCTGGGTAGATGCCAGTGTTGTAGCTATACTGGAACAGCTTGGCTAGGGGCGCGGCAAGTTCTGGAGCACAAGTCTTCAGTACTATTGCCGGAATATGGTCAGGGCCTAAAGCCTCTGCAGTATCCAGTGCCTTTAGCAGTTTTTTGAAATCACATGGAGTGAATCAAATTGGCCGAAGACTGGTATCTGTGATGCATTGAACCTCTGGAAGAGGCCAAGATGTATCTTCCACTCAGCACTTCTGGCTGAAGATTGTTGCAAATGATTCAGCCTTATCTTTTGCACTGCTGTGCTGGGCTCCTTCATCATTAAGGATGGGGATATTTGCAGAGCCTGCTCCTCCAGTGAGTTGTTTAATTGTCCACTACCATTCACAACTGGATGTGGTAGGATTGCATAGCTTAGATCTGATCTCTTGGTTGTGGGATCACTTAGCTCTGTCCATCACTTGTTGATTATGCTGTTTGGCATGCAAGTAGCCCTGTGTTATAGCTTCACCAGATTGACACCTCATTTTTAGGTATGCCTGGTGCTCTCCTGGCATGCCCTCCTGCACTCTTCATTGAACCAGGGTTGATTTCCTGCTTGATGGTAATGACAGAGTGCGGGATATGCCGGGCCATAAGGTTACAGATTGTGTTTGAGTACAATTCTGCTGCTGCTGATAGCCCACAGTGCCTCATAGATTTATGCATTTATGAAGTGATATGCAATTAGACCCACTCCCCCACTCTTTCGCATATCCTTCCAATTTTTTTCTCCTTCAAGTGTTTATCCAAATCACTTTTGAAGGCTTTTATTAAATCTTCATCCACCACCCTCTCAGATAGTGCATTCCAAATCCTAATCTCTATTTAATGATGGAATTACAATAACATTTGCAATTATACATAGAATTGTATGATTCACCTAGCTTGGGCTAAATAGAGGAATCTCCGGCGTAAGCCTCACAGCAAAAGTCAGTTTTGGGACTGGAAGTTACCCGACTGGGAAGTAAAAGGAAGCAAGCCATCGGGAGCTGGGAATAACTTTGGACTAGTTCGTGGAGAATGAAGTGTCCACTTACGGGACATACTGAAGTATAATATAGAGGAAGATTTTTGGTCATGTTAAAAGCTAAATGGGGACTTTCTTGTCTGTAGTTGACAGTAAAAGTTGCCTACTGAACAGTGTTTAGGCAATGTTGCTTTTAGTTTGTTTGTTGCAGTAAAAGTCTTGAAACTTAAAATATTGTTGTGTGTTCCTCTCAGTCACTGGACATTCAAATATCT
This sequence comes from Carcharodon carcharias, assembly GCF_017639515.1. NCBI lineage: Eukaryota > Metazoa > Chordata > Chondrichthyes > Lamniformes > Lamnidae > Carcharodon > Carcharodon carcharias. The sequence continues at coordinate 127,715,448 of NC_054479.1, forward strand.
TTTTAAAAGTTATCAGATTCCATGGGGATTATAACAACACAAGGAAGACACTATCCCTCTTTTCCCTATAGCCCTGCAAATTCCACTTCAAGAACAACATTTCAAAAGGGACATTGCCTACAATGCTGCAGGACTTTTGAAGCGTTAATCTAGTTTCAGTGCCTTAGCCCTGAAATGAGGTTTGAACCCAGACTTTCTGGTTCAAGGGCAAGAGTACTACTGACTGAGCCAAGCCACACAATTAGCCTCACTGTTAACTGTGCTTCAGAAGTAGTGCTCTCACCTCTGAGTCAGAAGATTCCGAGTTCAATATTTATCCCTATACCAGCATCACTAAAACAGATTATCTGGACATTATTGCATTGCTGTTGAGACCTTGCTGTGTGTGAATTGACTGCTGCTTTTCCTACTTTGCAAAAGTGACGACATTTCAAATGTGCTTAATTGCCTGTAAAGCACTTTGGATGTCATGAGGCTATGAAAGGCAGTATATAAATGCAAGTTTTTTCAGTGGGTATTGGGGGGTGGGGGTGGGGGTGGGGGGGGGGAGACGGAATTAGCAAGGTTTTCTACTCATTTGTTTGTCTGTCTGTATGGCTAAAGTTGGTGTTGAATACTTTGCCAACAACACTCATTGTCTGGGCTGACTCATTATGAATCACACAGAATCACAGTGCAGAAGAGGCCAGTTGGCCCATCAAGTCTGCACTGACAAATCGGAAACACCTGACCTACCTACCTAATCCCATTTACCAGCACTTGGCCCATAGCCTTGAATGTTATGACATGCCAAGTGCTCATCCAGGTACTCTTTAAAGGATGTGAGGCAACCTGCCTCCACCACCCTCCCAGACCATCACTACCCTCTGGGTAAAAAAGTTTTTCCTCGCATCCCCCCTAAACCTCCTGACCCTCACTTTGAACTTATGTCCCCTTGTGACTGACCCTTCAACTAAGGGGAACAGCTGCTCCGTATCCACCCTGTCCATGCCCCTCATAATCTTGTACACCTCGATCAGGTCGCCCTTCAGTCTTCTCTGCTCCACGAAAACAACCTAAGTCTATCCAACCTCTCTTCATAACTTAAATGTTTCATCTCAGGCAACATCCTGGTGAATCTCCCCTGCACCCCCTCCAGTGCAATCACATCCTTCCTATAAGTGGTGACCTGAACTGCGCACAGTGCTCCAGCTGTGGCCTCACCAAGGTTCTATACAACTCCAACATGACCTTGCTACTTTTGTAATCTATGCCTCGATTGATAAAGGCAAGTGTTCCATATGCCTTTTTCACCACCCCACTAACATGCCCCTCTGCCTTCAGAGATCTATGGATACACAGGCCAAGATCCCTTTGTTCCTCAGAACTTCCTAGTGTCATGCCGTTCATTGAATACTTCCTCGTCAAATTACTCCTTCCAAAATGTATCATCTCACACTTTTCAGGGTTAAATTCCATCTGTCATTTATCTGCCTGCTTGACCATCCCGTCTATATCTTCCTGTAGCCCAAGACACTCAACTTCACTGTTAACCACCTGGCCAATCTTTGTGTCATCCGCAAACTTACTAATCCTACCTTCCACATAGTCATCTATGTGGTTTATATAAATGACAAATAATAGGGGACCGAGCACAGATCCCTGTGGTACGCCACTGGACACTGGCTTCCAGTCACTAAAGCATCCTTCTGTCATCACACTCTGCCTCCTGCAACTAAGCCAATTTTGAATCCACCTTATCAAATTACCCTATATCCCATGTGCATTTGCTTTCTTTATAAGTCTCCCATGTGGAACCTTGTCAAAGGCTTTGGTGAAATCCAAATAAATTACATCAACTGCACTACCCTCATCTACACACCTGGTCACCTCCTCAAAAAATTCAATCAAATTTGTTAGGCGTGACCTCCCTCTGACAAAGCCATGCCGAATATCCCTGATCAAACCTTGCCTCTCCAAGTGGAGATAGATACTCTCCTTCAGAACTTTCTCCAATAGTTTCCCTATCACTGACATGAGACTCACTGGCTTGTAGTTCCCTGGCTTATCTCTGCAACCCTTCTTAAATAGCGGAACCACATTAGCTGTTCTCCAGTCCTTTAGCACCTCCCCCGTGGCCAGAGAGGAAATAAAAATTTGGGTCAGAGCCCCTGCGATCTCCTTCCTTGCCTCCCTCAGCAGTCTGGGATACAAATCATCTGGACCTGGAGATTTGTCCACTTTTAAGCCTGCCAACACCTCCAATGCCTTATCACTCCCTATATCCATTTGCTTAAGAACCTCGCAGTCTCTCTCCCCGAGTTCGATACCTTCATCCTCATTCTCTTGGGTTAAGATGGATGTGAAGTATTCATTCAACACTCTAGTGGTGTCATCTGGCTCCACCTATAGTTTGCCCCCTTGGTCCCTTTTGGGCCCTACTCTTTCCCTGGTTATCCTCTTCCCATTGATATACTTAGAGAATATCTTGGGATTTCCCCTACTTTTACCAGCCAGAGCTTTCTCATATCCCCTCTTTGCTCTCCTAATTGCTTTCTTAAGCTCCACCCTGCACTTTCTATACTCCACTAATGCCTCTGCTGATTTGCTTCCCTTGTACCTGTTAAAGCCTCTCTTTTCCTTCTCATTGTAACCTGAATACCTCTGGTCATCCATGGTTCTCTGGGCTTATTACTCCTTCCCATCACCCTAGGGGGAACATGTTGAACCTGTACCCTCTCCATTTTCTTTTTGAACACCCCCCACTGTTCCTCTGTAGATTTCCCCACAAATAACTGTTCCCAGTCTACCTTGGCCAGATCCTGCCTTATTTTACTAAAATCCACTCTCCCCAAATCCAAAACATTTTTTTACAACTTGTCAATTTCTTTGTCCATAACAAACTTAACCTGTACCATGTTGTGGTCACTGTCGCTAAAATGTTCGCCCACCACCACCTCAGCCACCTGTCCGGCTTCATTCCCCAGAATTAGGTCCAGCAATGCACCATCCCTTGTTGGGCCCTCTACATATTGACCTAAAAAGTTCTCCCGCACACATTTCAAGAAATTCATTCCATCCAAGCCCTTAACACTATGTCTATCCCAATTAATGTTGGGGAAGTTGAAATCACCTAATACAAGTACCCTATTGTTATTGTTTTTACACACCTCCATAAATTGTGCACATATTTGCTCCTCAATTTCCTGCTGACTATCTGGGGGTCCATAATAAACGCTTAATAATGTGGCTGCTCCTTTTTTATTACTAAGCTCTACCCACAAAGCTTCATTCGATGCCCCCTCCAAGATATCATCTCTCCTTACTGCAGTAATGATCAGATTTTCTACAAATTTGACTTCAGTAAGAGGTCACAGCCTTAAGGATGAAAGAAATGAAATGGGGAGAGGAAAACATAAGCTTTTAAAACAAAATATGCTCCACCTTTAAATATCCAGACTATAGGAGTCACAACAAATGTACTGAAAGGTAATTTGTGACACAGAGTTTTAAATGCTGCCAATATGCACACAATGCTTTGTAGAAAGGAACTGTCTGATCCAGTAATACAATACCAGGCACATCAAAGCTCTATGACAAAGTCCACTAGGGACGCTTTATGCTGTTACTGTTTCAGGGGTGACTTCTAAGGCCGATAAAAATCTGGCTCACAAAAGGAGTGTAAGGTACGGTTAACATGAACTCTGTTCTCTCTGCCAATAGTGCATGACCTGCTGATTGCTTGCAACATTTTCTGTTTTTATTTCCAATTTCCAACATCCACATTATTCTCAGAGCCAGTGCAACCACCAGACAAACTAAGCAGTCGCCTAAAGGGACATACGAGTAGGGGTGGACCATTCACCCCCTTGAGCCTGCTCCGCCATTCAGTTAGATCATGGCTGATTGTCTACCTCAGTGCCATTTTTCCACGCTATCCCCAAATCCCTTGATGTCATTAGTATAAAGAAATCCATTGATCTCTGTCTTGAACATACTCATGACTGAATATCCACAGCCCTCTGAGGTAGAGAATTCCAAAGATTCATTACCCTCTAAGTGAAGAAATTTCTCATCTTAGTCCTAAATGGTTTGCCCTTATTCTGAAACTGTGTCCCAGGTTCTAGGCCCACAGCCAGGTGAATCATCTTTTCTGCATCTGCTCTGCCTGGCCTTTTAAGAATTTTTAAAGTTTCGATGAGATCATATCTCATTCTTCTAAACACTTGAAAATACAGGCCAATCTCATCAACAAAAACAGAATTACCTGGAAAAACTCAGCAGGTCTGGCAGCATCGGCGGAGAAGAGTTGACATTTCGAGTCCTCAAGACCCTTCAGCAGAACTGGGTGAATCCAAGGTGAGGGGTGAAATATAAGCTGGTTTAAGGTGGGGTGGGGGGGCACGGCGGTGGGGGGGGAGAGAGAGAAGTGGAGGGGGGTGGTGTGGTTGTAGGGACAATCAAGCAGTGATAGGAGCAGATAATCAAAAGATGTCACAGACAAAAGAACACAGAGGTGTTGAAGTCAGTGATATTATCTAAACGAATGTGCTAATTAAGTATGGATGGTAGGGCACTCAAGGTATAGCTCTAGTGGGGGTGGGGGGGCATAAAGGATTTAAAAATAATGAAAATAGGTGGGAAAAGAAAAATCTATATAAATTATTGGAAAAAACAAATGGAAGAGGGAAGAAACAGAAACGGGGTGGGAATGGAGGAGGGAGATCAAGATCTAAAGTTGTTGAATTCAATATTCAGTCCGGAAGGCTGTAAAGTGCCTAGTCGGAAGATGAGGTACTGTTCCTCCAGTTTGCGTTGGGCTTCACTGGAACAATGCAGCAAGCCAAGGACAGACATGTGGGCAAGAGAGCAGGGTGGAGTGTTAAAATGGCAAGCGACAGGGAGGTTTGGGTCATTCTTGCGGACAGACCTCAGGTGTTCTGCAAAGCGGTCACCCAGTTTACGTTTGGTCTCTCCAGTGTAGAGGAGACCGCATTGGGAGCAACGAATGCAGTCGACTAAGTTGGGGGAAGTGCAAGTGAAATGCTGCTTCACTTGAAAGGAGTGTTTGGGCCCTTGGACGGTCAGGAGAGAGGTAGTGAAGGGGCAGGTGTTGCATCTTTTGCATGGGCATGGGAGGTGCCATAGTTGGGGGTTGAGGAGTAGAGGGTGATGGAGGAGTGGACCAGGGTGTCCCGGAGGGAACGATCCCTACGGAATGCTGCCGGGGGGGTGAAGGGAAGATGTGTTTGGTGGTGGCATCATGCTGGAGTTGGCGGAAATGGTGGAGGATGATCCTTTGAATGTGGAGGCTGGTGGGGTGATAAGTGAGGACAAGGGGGACCCTATCATGTTTCTGGGAGGGAGGAGAAGGTGTGGGGGCGGATGCGCAGGAGATGGGCCGGACACGGTTGAGGGCCCTGTCAATGACCGTGGGTTAAGGAAGAAGGAGGACATGACAGAGGAACTGTTTTTGAAGGTAGCATCATCAGAACAGATGCGACGGAGGCGAAGGAACTGAGAGAATGGGATGGAGTCCTTACAGGAAGCGGGGTGTGAGGAGCTGTAATCAAGGTAGCTGTGGGAGTCGGTAGGCTTGTAATGGATATTGATGGACAGTCTATCACCAGAGATTGAGACAGAGAGGTCAAGGAAGGAAAGGGAAGTGTCAGAGATGGACCACGTGAAAATGATGGGGGGGGTGGAGATTGGAAGCAAAATTAATAAATTTTTCCAAGTCCCGACGAGAGCATGAAGCAGCACCGAAGTAATCATCGATGTACCGGAGAAAGAGTTGTGGGAGGGGGCCGGAGTAGGACTGGAACAAGGAATGTTCCACATACCCCATAAAGAGACAGGCATAGCTGGGGCCCATGCAGGTACCCATAGCCACACCTTTTATTTGGAGGAAGTGAGAGGAGTTGAAGATGAAATTGTTCAGTGTGAGAACAAGTTCAGCCAGACGGAGGAGAGTAGTGGTGGATGGGGATTGTTCGGGCCTCTGTTCGAGGAAGAAGCTAAGGGTCCTCAGACCATCGTAAGGTGTCAGAGGTGACGTAAGGTGTCAGAGGAATCACGGATGTAGGTGGGAAAGGACTGGACAAGGGGAGAGAGAAGGGTGTCAAGATAACGAGAAATGAGTTCCGTGGGGCAGGAGCAAGCTGAGACGATCGGTCTACTGGGGCAGTTCTGTTTGTGGATTTTGGGTAGGAGGTAGAAGCGGGCCGTCCAAGGTTGGGCGACTGTCAGATTGGAAGCTGTGGGAGGAAGATCTCCAGAGGAGATGAGGTCAGTGACAGTCCTGGAAACAATGGCTTGATGTTCAGTGGTGGGGTCATGGTCCAGGGAGAGGTAGGAGGATGTGTCTGCGAGTTGGCGCTCAGCCTCCGCGAAATAGAGGTCAGTGTGCCAGACAACAGCAGCACCACCCTTGTCAGCGGGTTTGATGACAGTGTTGGGGTTGGACCTGAGAGAACGGAGTGCAGTAAGTTCAGGGAGAGACAGATTAGAATGGGTGGGAAGAGCAGAGAAATTGAGATGACTAATGTCGTGCTGACAGTTCTCAATGAAAAGATCAAGAGAAGGTAAGAATCCAGAGGGAGGGGTCCAGGTGGAGGGAGAATATTGGAGGTGGGTAAAAGGATCCGTTGAACGGGGAGAGGACTCCTGCCCAAAGAAGTGAGCCCGGAGACGAAGGCAGCGAAAGAAGAGTTCATCATTGTGCCAAGCCCGAAATTCATTGAGATGAGGGCATAAGGGTATGATACTAAGTCCTTTGCTGAGCACTGAACGTTCAGCGTCGGAGAGGGGAAGGTCAGGGGGTATAGTGAATACACGGCTGCGGCTGGGATTGGAAGATGGGGTGGGGACGGAGGGACAGGTAGGAGTGGAGGGTCCTAGATGGGTGTTGGTGTCGATGAGTTGTTGGAGCTTACGTTCCTTAGCACTTGAGAGAAAGAGAAAAAGTTTCTTGTTGAGGCGTCGGATGGGACAAAGAATAAAATGAAACTGGGGGCACGCGCAGCTTTGAAAATGGTGGTGCTGCTGGAGGGAGAGGTTGAGTGTGTTCATATGGCGGCGCATGGCACTGAGTGTGGATCTCAGAAGGTGACATGAACAGCAGTCCGAGAAACGTTTTATGTCCCAGAGATACCTAGGTGGGTTCGAAACAAGAGGGATGGAATTTCAGTTGAAATCCACGTGGGGTAAGTCGGAGATGGAGACAGTCACTGAGAAAGGAGATATGGCTGTGAAAGCGGGTTTTAGTAAACACCTTTTCAAACACTTGTTCTCACACTGAACAATTTCTCCTTCAACTCCTCTCACTTCCTCCAAATAAAAGGTGTGGCTATGGATACCCACATTGGCCCCAGCTATGCCTGTCTCTTTATGGGGTATGTGGAACATTCCTTGTTCCAGTCCTACCCCTTCCACAACTCTTTCTCCGGTACATCGATGATTACTTTGGTGCTGCTTCATGCTCTCGTCGGGACTTGGAAAAATTTATTAATTTTGCTTCCAATCTCCACCCCTCCATCATTTTCACATGGTCCATCTCTGACACTTCCCTTCCTTGACCTCTCTGTCTCAATCTCTGGTGATAGACTGTCCATCAATATCCATTACAAGCCTAGCGACTCCCACAGCTACCTTGACTACAGCTCCTCATACCCCGCTTCCTGTAAGGACTCCATCCCATTCTCTCAGTTCCTTCGCCTCCGTCGCATCTGTTCTGATGATGCTACCTTCAAAAACAGTTCCTCTGACATGTCCTCCATCTTCCTTAACCAAGGTTTTCCACCCACGGTCATCGACAGGACCCTCAACCATGTCCGGCCCATCTCCCGCGCATCCGCCCTCCCAGAAACATGATAGGGTCCCCCTTGTACTCACTTATCACCCCACCAGCCTCCGCATTCAAAGGATCATCCTCCGTTATTTCCACCAACTCCAGCACGATGCCACCACCAAACACATCTTCCCTTCAACCCCCTGGCGGCATTCCGTAGGGATCGTTCCCTCCGGGACACCCTGGTCCACTCCTCCATCACTCCCTACTCCTCAACCTCCACCTATGGCACCTCCCCATGCCCATGCAAAAGATGCAACACCTGCCCCTTCACTTCCTCTCTCCTCACCGTCCAAGGGCCCAAACACTCCTTTCAAGTGAAGCAGCATTTCACTTGCACTTCCCCCAACTTAGTCAACTGCAATCGTTGCTCCCAATGTGGTCTCCTCTACATTGGAGAGACCAAACGTAAACTGGGTGACAGCTTTGCAGAACACCTGCGGTCTGTCCGCAAGAATGACCCAAATCTCCCTGTCGCTTGCCATTTTAACACTCCACCCTGCTCTCTTGCCCACATGTCTGTCCTTGACTTGCTGTATTGTTCCAGTGAAGCCCAATGCAAACTGGAGGAACAGTACCTCATCTTCCGACTAGGCACTTTACAGCCTTCCGGACTGAATATTGAGTTCAACAACTTTAGATCTTGACCTCCCTCCTCCATTCCCACCCCGTTTCTGTTTCTTCCCCCTTCCTTTTGTTTTTTCCAATAATTTATATAGATTTTTCTTTTCCCACCTATTTCCATTATTTTTATATCCTTTATGCCCCCCACCCCCACTAGAGCTATACCTTGAGTGCCCTACCATCCATTCTTAATTAGCACATTTGTTTAGATAATATCACTAACTTCAACACCTCTGTGTTCTTTTGTCTGTGACATCTTTTGATTATCTGCTCCTATCACTGCTTGCTTGTCCCTACAACCACACCACCCCACTTCTCTCCCCCCACCCAACACCCCCTGCCTCCCTCCCCGCTTAAACCAGCTTATATTTCACCCCTCTCCTTGGATTCACCCAGTTCTGCTGAAGGGTCATGAGGACTCGAAATGTCAACTATTTTCTTCTCCGTCGATGCTGCCAGACCTGCTGAGTTTTTCCAGGTAATTCTGTTTTTGTTTTGGATTTCCAGCATCTGCAGTTTTTTGTTTTTATCCCCATCTCCTCAATCTCTCCTTGTAGGACAATCTCACCATCTCAGGAATTAGTCTGGTGAACTTCTGCTGCACTCCCTCTATGGCAAGTATATCCTTCCTTAGGCAAGGAGACCAAAACTGTACACAATACTGCAGGTGCGGTCTAACCAAGGTTCTATACAATCGAAGAAAGACATCTTTATTTCCATACTCAAATCTTGTAATAGTGGCCAATATAACATTTGCCTTCCTAATTGCTTGCTGTACCTGCATGTTAACTTTCAGTAACTTATGAACGAGGACATCAAGGTCCCCTTGGACATCAACACTTTCCAATCTCTTACCGTTTAGGAAATACTCTGCACCCCTGTTCCTCCTACCAAAGTGGATAATCTCACACTTATCCACATTATATTCCATCTGCCATGTTCTTGCCCAATCACGAAGTTTGTCCAAATCCCCTTGAAACCTCTTTGCATCATCCTCACAACACACATTCCACATTCCCACCTAGTTTTCTGTCATTCACAAACTTGGAAATATTACATTTGGTCCCAACATCCAAATCATTGATTTAGATTGTGAATAGCTCAGGCCCAAGTACTGATCCTTGTAGCGTCCTACTAGTCACAACCTGCCAACCTGAGAATGACCCGTTTATCCCTACTCTCTGTTGTCTGTCCATTAATCAGTCCATGCCAATATATTACTCCCTATCCCTATGCTCTAATTTTGTTTATTAACCTCCTGCATGGGACTTTATTGAAAGCCTTTTGAAAATCCAAGTACACCACATACACTGGTTCTCCCTTACCTATCCTGCTCGTAATATTCTTAAAAAACCCCAACAGACTTGTCAAACATGATTTCCCTTTCATAAATCCATGTTGACTCTCCCCAATTAGATCATTATTTTCTAAGTGGCCAGTTATTACATCCTTTTAAAATAGATTCTAACATTTTCCCTATAACTTACGTCAAATCAACAGGTTTGTAGTTCCTGGTTTCTCTCTCCCTCCTTTCTTAAATAATGGTGTTGTATTTGCAACCTTCCAATCTGCAGGCACCATTCCAGAACTTATAGAAATTTGAAAGATGACCACCACTGCATCCATTATCTCTACAGCGATCTCCTTCAACACTCTGGGATGCAGATCATTGGGTCCTGGGGATTTATCAACTTTCTCCAGTACTACTTTTTTCTAATTCTAATATTATACTAATACTAATTTCTTTCCGTTCCTCATTTCTGCTCGTCCCTTGGTTCTCTATTGTTTCTGGGAGTTTTTTTTTGTATCTTCCTCTGTGAAGACAGGTGCAAAGTAATTATTTAGCTTTTCTACCATTTCCCATTATAAATTCTCCTGTATCTGCCTTAAAGAAACTAAAAAAAATATACATTTGTTGTATACCATGTATTAATTGTTTAAATATTGGCCATTGTCTGTGGCCTAACATACCTTTTCATGTGTTTTCCCAGTCCATCACAGCCACATTGCCTCTTATACCTTCATAGTTTCCTTTGTTTATATTTAAAACCCTAGTTTTGGATTGAGCTACATTGTTTTCAAACTTAATGTAAAATTCTATCATGTTATGGTCACTCATCCCTGAAGGTTCTTTTACAACAGGATTATTAATTAGTCCTTTCTCATTGCCTAATACTAGATCTAAAATAGCCTGTTCCCTCATTGGTTCCTCAACATGCTGTTCTAGAAAACCATCTTGTGCACGTTCCTCCACAGCATTGGTGCTCATTAGATTTACCCAATCTAACTGCAGATTGAAGTCACGCATAATTACTGTATTACCCTTGTTACATGCACCTTTAATTTCCTGATTATATCATGCCCCACATCTCCAATATTGTTTAGTAGCCTATAAACAACTCCTACTAATGCCTTGCTGTTTCTTAGTTCTACCCAAACAGATTCTACATCTTGTTCTTCTGATCCAAGATCCTCTCTCACTAATGTAATAATCTCATCCCTTATAATCAGTGCTATCGTATCTCCTTTTCCTTTTTGCCTATCCTTCCTAATGTCGAATATCCTTGAATATTCAGTTCCCAGCCTTGGTCATCCTGCAACCGCATCTCCGTAATGGCAATTTGATTACTTACATCTATTGTTGCCATCAATTCACTTATCTTGTTGCAAATTCTGTGTGTATTCAGAAAGTGTGCCTTTAATTCTGCCTTTTTAATATTATTCTGTGTTTTGACTCTAATTAATGCTCGCATTTGTTTCTGCTGCCTTCTATTTTCGCTTACTGCTTTCCTACTTTCCATTACTTGCTTTGTTTATCTCCTATCTGAAGAACACCAAAATTTGGTGTATGGCAAAAAAACTGCATTAACTATTCATGAAACTACATATGTAAACAAACAGTCTTCAGTTGTGGGAATGAAAGGTCCAGATCTACTTACGTATATCCACATAAACTGACATATATATGTAGATTTCCATGTATTTATATTGCAAACTTTCACAAAATTTCATATATTCCTCATTCTGTTTATGCAGGTTTTACAAATTTGTGCATGTACAAGACTGTTCCAAAACTGTGAACCAGTAAATAATATTAAAGAACATAACTTAATCTAGTTCATTCTCATTCATTCACTTTTCCAGAACTGCTTCATCCAATTCAGGGTCCCGTGGAGTCTGAGCCTATCCCGACAGGCAAAGGGCGCAAGGCAGGGTACACCCAGGAAGGGACACCAGTCCATCACAGGGCACACACTCACATACACACACACACAGAGGAACAACTTACCGTAGCCAATCCACCTAACCAGGACGTCTTTGGATGGTGGGAGGAAACCGGAGCACCTGGCAGAAATCCATGCAGACACGGTGAGAACATGCAAACACCACACAGTCCAACCCATTCTATCAAAATGATTATTGATTGTGTAACTTGTGCATAAAATCATTCAGTAATTGTTGCAGGAATGCATAGAATTACATCATATGAGCCTTATTACACATTATAATGTGCATTTATTCTAGTACATATCCCGCAAAAGGTTAGAAAATGAGAACGTACAACAATGATAAATGCAGAATTTTTATTCATACTAATGTAAAATATTCATTTTTGAAAGATAATTGTGGAGGGGGGTGGGGCACAAGACTGAATGTTCACCTGAATGTTGCACCGGCCCTGATTATTTTGCTTTTGCGGTTTTAAAGGTGTCATCTTCATTGAGGTAGTGGATTTTGTGGTCAAAGATGAAGCAAGGGTGCTCACTGCTGACCTCAGAGAAATTTGCCAACAAAAATCTAGCTATCTCTGTGGCGTGGTTTTCCCCTCTCTCAAGGAAATTTAAATCTAGTGTCAAGTTGAGGTGACATCTTGGTGCATGGCAGTAATGATGTCAACAAGCAGGTAAGGAACAAATCACATTAAAGTAGTTACACACAGCAAACCAGGGAATTGAAATCACGAAACCCTTCACTTTCAATTGACATTTTTAGAAAGCAAAATAAAAGACCATGATTTTTTTTATTCATTCATGGGATGTGGGCTTCGCTGGCTGGGCCAACATTTATTGCCCATCCCTAGTTGCCCTTGAGAAGGTGATGGTGAGCTGCCTTCTAGAACCGCTGCAGTCCACGTGGTGTAGGTACACCCACTATGCTGTTAGGATGGGAGTTCCAGGATTTTGACCCAGTGACAGGGAAGGAATGGTGATATATTTCCAAGTTAGGATGGTGAGTGACTTGGAGGGGAACTTCCAGGGGGTGGTGTTCCCATCTATCTGCTGCCCTTGTCCTTCTAGATGGTAGTGATTGTGGGTTTGGATGGTGCTGTCTCAGAAGCCTTGGTGAATTAGGATAGATACTAAAATAAAGATAAACAAACCTTTAAAAAAATGTTTTTAAATTTTTTTAAATATGTGGATTTTTTTATATTATGGAAAAATTTGACATTCCACAAATATAAGATTACCTTTTCAAGAGCAGTAAGTATGTTTAGCAGTAATTATAAAGTTAGAACACCATCAAAAACAGTTGCACTTCATTCAACAATGTATAAAGCACTTTTTCAACATTTTTATGGCTAGACTAACAATGTGGAAGTGGAAGTTTTCATCAAATCATGATTGCAAAGGAGATTACAGAGAACCACAACAGTACACCTTATGATGGAGCGTAGACTCACTGACAGAAACTTATTGATTTCTGCATTATCCTGCACATGTGCAGACTCACAAAGTTGCTGTCAGTTTCAATGGGGTCATGATGGACAGCATTGATAGTTTCACTGTCATCACTGCAGAAAAGTCTGGGCCAATATCAGCTGGTGAATTAGGCCATGCACTGATGACTCCCTCTTCTGTCAGAAAATGTGCCCACCAGGAATTTCTGTTTGGATGCTATAACTTTGGCGGAAACCCCATTTATACATTTATTACTGCTGCTCAGTGATCTTGCCCATGATTAGATCTCACACGTAACTCCCATTGGAAGTGTGCACGTGTGTGAGAGATACTGGGTCTGTGATGTTATACATGACATTCACTGTGCTCACAGAGATAGAACGGTGAGGTACCAGAAGGCTGCTGGTGCCTATGAAATATCTCCTGGCAACACTTACTGTCTTCAGAAAAGGAAAAATAGAGAACAAAACAATTTTCTGAGTCTTGAAGGGTTCTTCCTGAGTTTTGATTTTTAAAGGTATTGCATTATGATTGAATCTGGAATCTATCAGGCTGGTATAGCTCAATAGCACATCACATGCTGCAATTGCCTACTGTTCTATAAATTGTCATTTTAGTTTGTACAAAAGCTTAATGCCTGAACTTCAATAAAAAAACTTAATCTCTAAAAGAGAACAGTACAGTCAAAGGCTAGTTCTCTATGACAGCTGTCAGAGTGTCTGGTATCAGCTGTGAGCAAAGTGGCTGCCAGATTTCCTATATTACAACAGTGGCTTCAGTTCAAAAATATTTCCTTGGGTGTGAAGCACTTTGGAACACCCTGAGGCTGTGAAAGACTATATAACTATTGGTTATTTCTTTCCGGTAAAATGAACTTAGGCAGTTATCCACTCTGTTTTTCTGTGGTTGCAAGTAAAACACTATCCAACAGGGGTTTTAAATTAGCAACAATTATGCAGTAAAAACAGAAACTGTTGAAAGTACATAACATTGACAGTCAGCAAGAGAAAGGACAGATTGTGACATTTCGGGTGTGTGATGCTTCATCGGAACTGAAGACTGACACAGGACAGACGTTTGATAAGATTGGAAAACACTGGGAGAAACTGGAGAGAGACAATGTAGTGAAGTGAAAAATAAAAAAAATCTGCTTAATAGAAAACTGTTAGATGATCTAAGGAATAATCAATTAGGTAATGGGCTGAGGCATTAAAAGAAAAGAATGATGTATTAATAATATAAAAAGGCCAACACCAGGGAAATTGGACCTCAATAGCACTGATAAAGATTCTGCGCCACAAACATGAATACACCTCCCCTCTGTCTAAAGATCCTGTGTCATGTCATTTGAATCTAAGGCCAAGCCGATGAGATGAAAGTCATCAGTGGGGCAGAGAAAATCGTAACAAAAGAAAAACATAGCACACAGGGGACTTGATTGAAGGCTGTAATCTTTCCTTAGGTTTCAGATGATGTTTCAAAACCACTCATGCTTTGCTCTCTCAGGCTTTATTACTGGCATCAGAACCCTTCAATGAGGTAAGATGTGGTGTGTCAGCCTTGGCTCAACGGATAGTACTCTTGCCTTTGAATCTGAGAGTTGTGGATTAAAGCCTTACTCCAGAGTCTTAAGCACAAATCCAAGTTCTCACTCCAGTGCAGCACTGAGGGAGTGCTGCACTGTTGTGAGGTTTTATCTATTGTACATGATGATAAGCTTTTAAGTGGACAAAAATATCCCTATGAGGACAGGGGAGTTATGCTGTCTAATATTTAGCTCTCCACAAACATCAAGTAACAGATTATCTCATTGCATCAGCACTGAAATTCAAACACAACATTGCTCAACGATGTGGTAGGCAGAACGTCTATTTGGATTGATGACAGAATCCTGTTAATGGAAAATACCACTTGTGTAGCTACTGCACAGTAGCAGCATGAATTGGCTTCCTTAATCTGTTGCTCATTTTTAAAAATTCATTTGTGGGATCTGAGATACTTTGCCTTTTCAGGGTAATTTGATGCCAGGTACATAAGCCATACATCCCAGCAATTAGCTGATCGAAGTCAAACAGCATGTTCCTTCGTTGTTCGTAATAGGCAGAGTATACACTGTACTCACCCAGGCTGCGCTTGCAAAACCCAAAACAAAATGCCTACAATCAGATGTGATTCGGTGACTGGGCAGCACTTGCTGTACAATCCCAACTGTGAAATAGCTACACTAATCACCAATTTAAGATAATGATAATAAACCTCACAACATGGCTCATTTACACTTGCTAGAAATCACATACATTCATAGGTAGGGATTTGTTCTGAGCAAACAAAAGGAATATGTTAAAATCTTGCACCTTTTTAAATTTACCAAGAGCTTGATGAGCCAAAAGTTTCCCATTGATTTCGCCATGGCAACACTTTGACCAATCAGAGTCAACTTGCTAACCAATCAGCACCCTTTTCTCCTGTAGTATAAATTGTTGCGGTAGTTTGAAACTGGCATCCTTATGTTTATATTGATGAATGCAAGATGCAAAGCTTCGGCAACATGTCTCTCTTTTCAGTAATATTCATAATAGCATGCATGTCAAAAGTATTTCATTGGCTGCAAAGTGCTTTTGGACGTCCTGAGCCCATGAATGGCTCTTTATAAATGCAAGTTATTTAAAATTATATCCAGCAGCCCTTTAAAGCGTAACAATTGTAATTAATTATTGATTTTATTTTTCGCAAATCAAACAGGCTCATCCACCAACCTCTCAATGTACAGATACAGATTTTAGGTCGCTCATATCACCTGAATAACCCTAAGGCACTGACCGAGTAGCAAACAGAATTCAGCACTCTGCAGGATTGTGTGGAGGAGAGCAATGGAAAAGACTACAATTCCCATCGTGGCGCAAGCGATACGATACACATGCATAAAGATATACTGAAGGGAATTCTGGGATGCGTAGTTTTTGCACTCCTGTCTTTATATACTTCAAATGCAAAAGAACTACGCTACCCGAGAGTCTTTGCGACGCTGACATGTTGTCAGTGAAGAGCGTTGTGGGGCATATAGTCTTTCTGGCCTGTTCAACGCGTGGAGTCAGCGGGAATAGAAGCGGAGAGAAACTACAAGGCATCAGCACGGGGGAAGGCTGCATTGTGGAGGGGCGGGGCATGCGCAGTGTGAGGTTTGCTAGTGCGGCGAGTGTGTGGAGACATTGGCAAAGCTGGAGTTTGAAAGCAACGGGCACAGTTGGAGAGAGCGAGAAGGCGCGGGGGGAAACAAAATAAAAAAATGTCGCTTCAGGTGGTCACAGCAAAGATGGCCGAGGTGGAACTGAAGGAGGCGGTGGTGGCCTTGGATAAGGTGAATGCTGAGGGCAACAGCGTTCAGACAAAAGACGGGGAGCCCACGGCGACAAGCTCAGCGGAAGAAATCAAACAGCATCAGCTGCCGCTGCTCAACACCACCCCGAAGGACTCCAAGTCGGCGATGAAATGCATCCAGGCCGCACAGAACGGGGACACTTTCAGCGCGGACGGCACCGTCATGGAAGCACCGCGGACCGTGAAGAAGGTGAGAGGCACTGAGCCTGTTCGGCAAACCCTCCCTTAACCACCTACCTCACTCACTTCCTTGTGTTTTCTGGCTTTGAGTTTCGATATCTACGGTAATCGGGAGGGGGGTGGTGGTGGTAGTGAATATGTTTTGTTAGGGACACGGGGATTGACTTGGCAAGGCTCTTGCCTCCGTGGCGGAAGGTTAACCGCCGGGATGGGTTGAATTGAACAAGTTCTCGGGCCCTCGCGCGTTAAAGGGGGCGGAGCTTTGAGGGTATGCGTGGCGTTGACATCACAGGTATCAATCCGCCTCTTATCGGAATGATACAACACCGGAGGAAGCCATTCTGCCCATCATACCTGTGCTGGCTCTTCGAAAGAGTTACCTAATTAGTCTCCTTCCTCTGCAAAAAAGATTGTCTTAAACTTTTCTCTTTTGAGAGTTTGTTGTTGAATCTTCGCATTCCTTGGTTTTACAAACCAAGGCCCCTAATATTTCTAGCCTCCCACACATAAGGATGGATTCCCTTGAGTTATTTGTGCTGCTTGTTTGGAGAAGTGCTTTTGTGCAATGTGACCATAGACTTGCCATATCTACGTGACCTCTGCCATCCATATTGTATAAAGGTTTGAGAGCAGAAAAAGTTCATCTTCTACATGGTCTTCACTTTCACTACTCTTCACTTTCAACCAATTCCGTGATGCCACAGCTCTGGCCTTGCTGACTTATTAAGCAGCTAAATTGTATTCTGGGGTAGGAGGGGCAAAAACCAGAGTACATAGGTTTTACAATTGGTGAAAGAACGGGGGTTTGGGCAGTGTGATTTTTCTTTCACACACTGAGTTGCTACGATTTGAATTCCACTATTTGAAAGGATGATGGAAGCTGATTTGATTAAAAACTTTCATAAGGGAATTGGACGTATACTTGATGATAAATAATGTGCAAGTCTGGGGGAAATTGAGGGAGTGGAACAAATTGGATACCTCTTTCAAAGAGCTGACACAGGCACGATGGGCCAAATGGCCTCCCCTCCAATAAGTGCAAATAGTCCTTTCAGCAGATGTCAGATTTGCACTTCTGTTTTATTTTTATTTATTATTCTAGCCCTCCCTTAGGAATTGTCAATTATTGAGCATATTTATAAAAACAAAAATAAAAACAAAAAAACTGCGCATGCTGGAAATCCAAAACAAAAACAGAATTACCTGGAAAAACTCAGCAGGTCTGGCAGCATCGGCGGAGAAGAAAAGAGTTGACGTTTCGAGTCCTCATGACCCTTGGAGCATATTTGTTCATTCAGCCTTCATTGGTCACTTTGCATCCCCAGTTAATCACAATTTGTTCTTTGAAGTGATTGTGCTGAATGAGCTGACCCTGCACTCGATTTTAAAGCTTACTGTCAGACTGCTTTTCTTTGAGGTGCACCAGCCTGCCTTCAATAGCTCATTTGAGTGCACTGTAATAAAATTGATATTGTTTTGTTCTGAAGTCGAAAATGTTTGATTCCTTAGTGCTGTGAAAGTCAGTGTAGGAATGAGCAAATGGTGGCAGTTGGTCAAAGATGTGGGATGATAAAAGTAACACTGCTAAGTTGAAATGCAGTTTGCCTTCAAGCCCAACGTTGTGTGTTATGAGAGTTTCGTGATGGAAAACAAGCTGTGAGACTGAGTGAAGCAGATGTAAAAGTTGTGCTTCAAAAATCCCTTGTACAGCAGTATTTGTACATTTTTTTTGTTGGACAGATATCAGGCACAAACATTGCTTGTCACAGGATATACTTCCATTGAAAGTAATCTGGATGAAAAAGTGTTTATTTTATTGCTTCACTGCACGGGCGTGAAGTTTTGGAGTAAGAGAAACCATGAATGTTGAATCTGCAATCATAATACAGGTCCTAAAGCTATACTATAGTATAAATTCAGCGTGCCATGCTTTACACTTTCTCTATCTGCTTATAACATTTTGTATGTGACAAGCCATTGTTAGGTATGATGTGAAAAATGTCATGTCTGGTAATAACTGGAATAAGCATTTTCTCTGTTGCCTTTGGGATTACGTTTTTTCAAAGTACCACCATGTTTGAATTGAACTGAAACTGAAGAACATCTGTTCTTTCTGAACAGCAATGACAGCTTTAAATCCTTTTCTAAATTATTCATTCAGTCACTAAGCTAAACATAAACAATTGATTTTGCTGAAACTATTGTCTTTTGAATTTTGAAGATGGGATTGAGCTACATATTTGCAATATTTAAGCTTTCATAGTCATTAAAACATATCTCCACACATAGTATCAACAAATTGACCAATGTTTGAGATTCTTACTGTGTGCAAGCTCAAAGGCATGCAAAATATCAGGGCGTGAACAGAAGGATTATGTCTGACTGTCTTGGAGGCACGCTGGAGAAAGGGTGCAGCTGTCTGTTGGTCATGTCAAGAGAATACCAAGACTACAATTGGAGTTGAAACTGTTTAAAAAAGGTCACATGGGCCAACCAATGAAAGAATGCCTGATCTGGCATTTTAAGCAAACTTTTTTGCTGACATGGTAAAGGTGGTCAGGAATTGTTTACTAATGTAGGTTTTAACATGTATCTACGAAAAGCTTTCTTTGTGGGCGAGATAGCACTTGCTCGCTGATGCATTTTGTAACTGGATCAGGGTGTCTGGGGCTGAGCTGTTCTGCTAAAATCAATAGCTTGTTCAGAATATACAGTCTGGGAGCTTTTTATAAAAAAAAGTTTCAGTGCCCTGCTGGTCTGATTAACTTTATTGATTTTAAATTAGCAAAATGACATATAAAAGTAGGGAAATCTTGCCTAAACTGTATAGAGTGCTAATGAGACCACACCTAGAATTCTGCATTCAGTTTTGATCTTATTTAAGAAGGGATAAACTTGCATGGGAGGCAGTTCAGAGAAGGTTTAATCAATTGATTCCTTGGATGTAGGAGAAAAGGTTGAGCGGATTAGGCCTATACTCATTGGAGTTTAGAAGAATGAGAGGTGATCTTATTGAAACATATACGATCCTGCGGGGGGCTTTACAGGATATGTGTTGAGGATGTTTCCTTTCTCAGGGGGAATTTTGAACTAGTGGACACAGTTTTAGCTAAGGGGTCACCTGTTTAAGAGGGAGGTGAGGAATTTCTTTTCTGAGGGTGGAGAATCTTTGCAATTCTCTACTGCAGATAACTGGAGGGCCAAGTCGTTGAATATATTCAGGGCTGAGTTAGACAAAGCTTTGAACTATAGGGGAGTCGAGGTTTAAGGGGAACAGGCAGGAAGGCGGAGTTGAGATCAATATCAAATCAGCCATGATATTAAAGACAGAGCATGCTTGAGGGGCTGTAATATTTACCCTCCTTTCTCTTACATTCTTGTGTCCTTGGGACAAATTTCAGTAATACTTTTGCAATCTCAGCCACGTGCAGCTCGGACTATTAATACATTGTGACATTACAGTGTAGGTGGTGACCTTCCTGTTCTGCCTGTAGGGAAACTCTGATTCAGTAGCAGACAGATTTTCTTGTGGTCTAGGCAGGACACATCATTCAGAACATTGTGCTGCAATAGACATAGAGCTCCCTCTAGAATTTTCTGCTTCAGGACTGTAAAATTACTTTCTTATGCTGTCCTGTCATTCAGACAGGATGCTGTTGTGCAGGTCCTCAAACAGTATCAAATGCCTTCAGTTCAATATAATATGCTGTTATTTATAATGCCTACATTTGGTGAAATGGCAGAAGGTTTATGTACAATCTTTGAAAAGTGTTATGAGACCTGTGCTCTGGCCTGGTTTGGTCATGTGCAATAGTGCCGCAGCTCTCTCCTGTCTGTCATGCTGACACTGTCTGGCAACATTTTATTCCCTTGTGTTTTAAGTATTAATTCATTCAGTAATAGCATTGATACAGGTCATTGCTTGTATTTTCATATTTACTTTATTCATTTTTATTCATAACTTAATATTCTGACAACTTTTTGTGTGAACAGAATTGTTTCTGCTTTGATTAAACCTGAAACTAATCAGTGATTGTTTTTATCCTCTGTAACTCATATAACATAGTTTACCACATTAGTAGGAAGCACTCCAGACTTAAAGACTGCCTTGCTCTTTTGAAAGCAGAAACCTCAATGTCTTTTTAAAAGAATTGCTTAGGGCTGACATGCATATTTAAGTTTTGCTTCCCCATACTCGGCCTCTAGACAGTATCTGCACCTGCACAGGTTGATGAGCTGTTAGCAGACCTTCAATGTTGCTCTTAAACTGCTGTGTGATGCCCAAGAGGGTATTATAGTCATTCTTTCCCTCTGTTCTGGGATGGGTGGAGGAGGAGAACAACTCAAAGCAAAGGTTTAGATGAGGAATTCAGTGGTTAAGATAATTGTTTGGGTACATTTGTTTCTCTGGCATGTCTAATCAGGTTGTTTAAATGTTTTAAAATCAGCTGCTCTGTGTTTCTAAGAAACTGAATCACAGAATCACAGTGCAGAAGAGGCCCATCGAGTCTGCACTGGCACGTGAGAAACACCTGACCTACCTACCTAATCCCTTTTACCAGCACTTGGCCCATAGCCTTGAGTGTTATGACGTGCCTAGTGCTCATCCAGGTACTTTTTAAAGGATGTGAGGCAACCCGCCTCCACCACCCTCTCAGGCAGCACATTCCAGACCTCCACCACCTTCTGGGTAAAAAATTTTTCCTCACATCCTCCCTAAATCTCCTGCCCCTCACCTTGAACTTATGTCCCCCTGTGACTGACACTTCAACTAAGGGGAACAACTGCTCCATATCCACCCCCTCATAATCTTGTACACCTCGATCAGGTCGCCTCTCAGTCTTTGTTCCAACAAAAACAACCCAAGTCTATCCAACCTCTCCATAACTTAAATGTTTCATCCCAGGCAACATCCTGGTGAATCGCCTGTGCACCCCCTCCAGTGCAATCACATCCTTCCTATAAAGTGGCAACCAGAACTGCACACAGTACTCCAGCAGTGGCCTCACCAAGGTTCTATACCACTCCAACATGACCTCCCTACTTTTATAATCCATGCCTCGATTGATAAAGGCAAGTGTCCCTAATGCCTTTTTCACCACCCCACTAACATGCCCCTCCGCTTTCAGAGATCTATGGACACACATGCCAAGGTCCCTTTGTTCTTCAGAACTCCCTAGTGTCATGCTGTTCATTGAATACTTCCTTGTCAAATTACTCCTTCCAAAGTGTATCATCTCACACTTTTCAGGGTTAAATTTCATCTACCACTTATCTGCCTGTTTGACCATCCCGTCTATATCTTTCTGTAACTCTTTCGAGTACAAACACGTTTCCCATCTGTTTCAGATGAAGTTACATTGTTTCATAGTTTGCCATTGTGAGATTTGAACCCTTGATCTTGGGGTTACAAACCCAGTACCATAACCACTTGGCTATTTAGGCCAAGCCCAGTACCACTGTAGCCCAAGACACTCAACCTCGCTATTAACCACCTGTCCAATCATTGTCATCCGCAAACTTACTAATCCTATCCTCCAAAAAGTCATTTATGTCGTTTATATAAATGACAAATAATAGGGGACCCAGCACAGATCCCTGTGGTACGCCACTGGACACTGGCTTCCAGTCACTAAAGCATCCTTCTGTCATCGCCCTCTGCCTCCTACAACTAAGCCAACTTTGAATCCGCCTTATCAAATTACCCTGTATCCCATGTTCACTACCCTCATCTACACACAATTGGTATCTAATCAAGCATGACAGAGAGTTTAACCGCTTGCCAAACATATACTAACAAACTGATGTGATACTCAATAACCAAGTGCCTTTTCAATAGGCACATTGACTGCCTTCTTGAAACTGGCCTAAAAAATAATTATATTCATACTGTTTCCAAGGAATGTCTTTCTATGAGCAAATCAGTTCTTAATTTACTCATCCCTGCTGGTGATTTGTCTTTAAGTTTTTTGTAGATTTGCTTTGAGTGAGGAAGCCCTGGTTCTCATTAGGGTTGTTATGGCACAGCCGATGGTAATTGCTGAGGTGTTCAAATCCCAGAGGAAAACTTGAAACAATTGCCACAACTAATTTTTCAATTTATATGTTTCGATATGTGGGCTTTGAATTCAGTAGTAATAAGACCACCGAGCCTTATAGGTTTTTACAAAACTAGATTAAACATTTATTCATAAGAAATTATTTTAAGCATATACATATGTCTACAAATTACTACTATAGTAATTTCTAAATCCCTAGTTAATCTAAGTCCCAGTTACACTTTTGTTAAGGCAACAGTAAAACACACAGATTTTAAAAGACCCGGGCAAAGAAACATGATACCCTGAACAATCCAATTCAAAGTGAGTTTCCTTAACTTCGTCTCTTTGTAGACAGCAGCTTGAGACTTAGGTGCTGAAGGCGTTTCACACTTGTTAGATCTTAAAATTCCTACCCTTACAGCTTTGCACCTTTTATACATATTTTCACCTTTGAATGCAAATTCCCATTGTTTCACAATGTCTTTGGACTTTATCTCCCTGATCATAAAAATAACCATAGTACCAATTTTGCCAGTAATCTTTGGGAAAAATAAACACACTGTTTCTGATCTTCTCCTGGCTAGGTGACATTTCACCCCTCCTTTCCAAACAATCTGCTCTGGTTTATTTAAAAATGCAAATACACTTTTACACCTTACATTCTAAACATTCCCCATGTTTACCTACTTAACATTTGAAACCTAACTTCATCTTTTGTTACATCAAAGTCTCCAGATTAGCTATCTTTAATCCAATTAAGTCTCTCACACACAGACACATATAGACACAGATACCAGCATAAGATAAAGGCAAAATACTGTGGATGTTGGAAATCTGAAACAAACAAAAAGTGCTGGAAAAACTCAGCAGGTCTGACAGCATCTGTGGAGAGAAGGACAGTGTTAATGTTTCGAGTCTGAATGACTCTTCTTCCAAGCTAAAGGGAAGTAGAAATGTGGTGAAATATATACTGTTTAAGGGGGGGTGGAACAGGTGAAGCTGGATTGAAGGCCAGCGACAAGTGGAGGTAAAGGAGAGATTGTAAAAGATGTCATAAACAAAAGTTCAAAGGGTTGTTAATGATGGTGGTACCGGCTAAAGGAGGTGCTAATGGTGTCATTGAGAGTGGAAAGCAGAATGTTATAATAGCCAGACCAGGGTAAGCACTCTGGAAAGTGACAGATGGCCCTAGTGGTGGGAAAAAATATCAAAAATAGGCTAAAAGCTAGGGATAAAACAATGAATAAAAGTGGAAATGAATTTAAATAATAATAATAATGGAATTAAGTAGAAAAAATAAAAATAAATATAGAAAAAAGGGGTGGGGATGGTGGAGAGAGAGTTCATGGTCTGAAGTTGTTGAACTCAGTGTTAAGTCTGGAAGGCTGTAAAGTGCCTAATTGGAAGATGAGATGCTGTTCCTCCAGTTTGCGTTGAGCTTCACTGGAACATTGCAGCAGGCCAAGGATGGACATGTGGGCATGAGAGCAGGATGGTGTGTTGAAATGGCAAGCAACAGGAAGGTCTGGGTCATGCTTGCAAACAGACCAATGTGTTCTGCAAAGCAGTCACCCAGTCTGTGTTTGGTTAGAGGAGACCGCATTGGGAGCAGCGAATGCAGTCGGCCAAATTGAGGGAAATGCACTTGAAAGGAGTGTTTGGGCCCTTGGATGGTGAGGAGGGGGGAAAGTAAAGGGGCAGGTGTTGCACCTCTGCGATTGCATGGGAAGGTGCCTTGGGAGGGGGTTGAGATGTTGGGGTTGATGGAGGAGTGGACCAGGGTGACCTGGAGGGAACAGTGCCTATGGAAAGTTGACAGGTGGGGGTGAAGGGAAGATGTGTTTGGTGGTGGCATCATGTTGGAGTTGGCAGAAATGGTGGAGGTTGATCCTCCGAATGCGGAGACTGGTGGGGTGAAAAGTGAGAACCGAGGGACCCTATCATGGTTCTGGTAGGGAGAGGAAGGTGTGAGGGCAGAGGTGCGGGGGATGTGTCGGACACAGTTGGGGGCCATGTCAACCACCATGGGTGGGAAACCCCAGTTAAGGAAGAAGGAAGACATGTCAGAAGCACTGGAGAAACTCAGCAGGTCTGGCAGCATTGACCCTTCATGAGGACTCGAAATGTCAACTGTGCTCTTCTCCGCCGATGCTGCCAGACCTGCTGAGTTTTTCCAGGTATTTCTGTTTCTATTTTTGTTTTGGATTTCCAGCATCTGCAGTTCTTTGCTTTTATGTCAGAAACACTGCTTTGGAAAGTGGCATCATCAGAACAGATGTGATGGAGGCGAAGGAACTGAGAGAATGGGATGGAGTCCTTAGAGGAAGCAGGGTGTGAGGAGCTGTAGTCGAGGTAGCTGTGGGAGTCGGTGGGCTTGAAATGAATATTGGTAAACAGTCTATCACCAGAAATTGAGACAGAGGTCAAGGAATGGAAGGGAAGTGTTAGAGATGGACCATGTGAAAGTGATGGGGGTGGTGGAAATTGGAAGCAAAATTGATAAATTTTCCCAGGTCTAGACGAGAACATGAAGCAGCACCAAAACAGTCATCAATGTCCTGAAGAAAGAGTTGTGGGAGGGGGCCTGAGTAGGACTGGAACAAGGAATGTTCCACATACCCCATAAAGAGACAGGCATAACTGGGGCCCATGCGGGTACCCATAGCCACACCTTTTATTTGGAGGAAGTGAGATAAGTTTAAAGGAGAAATTGTTCAGTGAGAGAACAAGTTCAGCCAGACAGAGGAGAGTGGCAGTGGATGGGGATTGTTCGGGCCTCTGTTCAAGGATGAAGTGGAGACCCCTCAGACCATCCTGGTGGGGGATGGAGGTGTAGAGCGATTGGATGTCTATGGTGAAGAGGAGGCAGTTAGAGCCAGGGAACTCATGGGGAATTTTCTTTATGGGTACTCTTGTGGATTTTCCCTTGCCAGTCCCATTATAGTGCCAAATTCAACCTCAGTTGATATCAACCAATTCAGCTTAGACCAGGGATCAAATCTCTCACCTTCCTGTTCTGTAGAACTCAGCTGCATGGCTTGTGACTCTACTAAGCCATTGGGGAACCTCCAGAAAATTTGTTTTCAACCAGAACGGGAATCTGATACTAAAAGCAAAATACTGTGGATGCTGGAAATCTGAAATAAAAACAGAAAATGCTGGAAAAACTAAGCAAGTTTGACAGCATCTGTGGAGAGAGAAGTAGAGTTAATGTTTTGAGTCCTTATGACCCTTCTTCAGAGTCGGGAATGCGATGCTGTTGTCTCAGATCATTCTGCTTTATTGAACTTTGGATGTTTAATGAAATCACTGTTGGACCAATTACTTGCAACTGCAATTAAATAATACACTGTAACATAACACCATAAATTCCTACTGGAATTTGATTTATTGCAAGTCAGTCAGGTGACTTGGGAGACTGGCAAAGCACATTTAGAATTTAAAAAAAAAACTTTCGGTCAAATGTTTTGTGTTTAGCACAAACTGAATTAAATGACATGAGGATAGATAATGTACTGGTTGTCTAACATTTTGGGTGGAGCTGCCCTTGTCTTGTTCTATTCCAATCTATCCAGTTGTAGCCAAAGAACTGCCTGCAAAAGCTCCTGAATCATTACTTTTGAAGTCTACCTAGGATCTATACTTAGTCTCTTCCTATTTCTCATATACCTGTTATGCGGGGCAATATCATCCAAAAAACACGTGGGCTCCACATTTGCATGACAACACCCTTTCTCCATTGCCTCTGATTTGTCATGTCACTTGTCTGACATTCAACAATCAATGAGCAGAAATTGTCTTCAACTAAATATTGGGAAGATGGAGGCCGTTGTCTTTGGTCCCCATCACAAGGTCTGTTCCAATTCACCAACTCTATCCTCCCTGGCTCCTGTCTGAGCTTGAACCAGAATAATTGTATGCTTGGTGATCTATTTGATCCTGAGTTGAGCTTCCAATCCCATATCCTCTCCATCACCAAGAATGCCTACTCCCAGCTCTGTAATAGTGATCTCTGCCATGCCTCAGCTTGTTGCTATGTAAATCCTCGTCCAACATCAATTTACATTTTATATAGCACCTTTAATGTAAAATGTCTCAAGGCACTTCATAGGAGCTTTCTCTAAAAAAATTTTGTAACTGAGCCAGTTGAGGACAAATTAAGGCAGATAACCAAATGCTTGCTAAGGATGAAGGTTTCAAGGAGCCTCTTAGAGAGAGGTGGGGAGGTTTAGGGAGGGAATTCTAGAGCCTCAGACCATGTCTTTGTTGCCTCTACACTCAATTATTCCAAATCCCTTCATGGCCAGCACAGAATAGCAAGACATTATTGTGTTTTCGTGAAGGTTTCTTGAAATCTTTTGTTCAGTGAGAAGATGAAATGTTTGCTTGGGGCCTTAATTTTTTTGAGAATGAGGGAACAAGATGAAAGGTTTTAGTACGTTTCACCCCTAGATATACTTCATACCTCTAAACATCAACAGTATTAATTAGCTGAAGTCTTGAAACAGTAAGGAACGCAAGCTCCAACACCCATCCAGGACCCTCCACCCCTGCCTGTCCCTCTATCCCCACCCCATCTTCCAATCCCAGCCCCGGCCGTGTATTCACTATACCCCCTGACCTTCCCCTCTCCAACGCTGAACGTTCAGTGCTCAACAAAGGACTTAGTTTCATACACTTACGCCCTCATCTCAATGAATTTCGGGCTTGGCACAATGCTGAACTCTTCTTCCGCCGCCTTCATCTCCCTGCTCACTTCTCTGGGCAGGAGTCCTCTCCCCGTTCAATGGATCCTTTTACCCACCTCCAATGTTCTCCCTCCACCTGGACCCCTCCCTCTGGATTCTTACCTTCTCTTGATCTTTTCATTGAGAACTGTCAGCACGACATTAGTCATCTCAATTTCTCTGCTCCACTCACCCATTCTAACCTGTCTCTCTCTGAACTTACTGCACTCCGTTCTCTCAGGTCCAACCCTAACATTGTCATCAAACCTGCTGACCAGGGTGGTGCTGTTGTTGTCTGGCGCACTGACCACTACCCGTGGAGGCTGAGCGTCAACTCGCAGACTCTTCCTCCTATCTCTGCCTGGACCATCACCCCACCACTGAACATCAAGCCATTGTTTCCAGGACTGTCACTGACCTCATCTCCTCTGGAGATCTTCCTCCCACAGCTTCCAACCTGATAGTCGCCCAACCTTGGACGGCCCGCTTCTACCTCCTACCCAAAATCCACAAACAGGACTGTCCTGGCAGACTGATCGTGTCAGCCTGTTCCTGCCCCACGGAACTCATTTCTCGCTAACTTGAGTCCTTTCTCTCTCCCCTTGTCCAGTCCCTTCCCACCTACATCCGTGATTCCTCTGATACCTTACGTCACATCAACAATTTCCAGTTCCCTGGCCCCAACCGCCTCCTCTTCACCATGGACGTCCAATCCCTCTACACCTCCATACCCACCGGGATGGTCTGAGGGCTCTCAGCTTCTTCCTCGAACAGAGGCCCGAACAATCCCCATCCACCATTATTCTCCTCTGTCTGGCTGAACTTGTTCTCACACTGAACAATTTCTCCTTTAACTCCTCTCACTTCCTCCAAATAAAAGGTGTGCGTATGGCTACACCCATGGGCCCCAGCTATGCCTGTCTCTTTATGGGGCATGTGGAACATTCCTTGTTCCAGTCCTACTCCGGCCCCCTCCCACAACTCTTTCTCCGGTACATCGATGATTACTTCGGTGCTGCTTCATGCTCTCGTCATGACTTGGAAAAATTTATTAATTTTGCTTCCAATCTCTACCCCTCCATCATTTTCACATGGTCCATCTCTGACACTTCCCTTCCTTGACCTCTCTGTCTCAATCTCTGGTGATAGACTGTCCACCAATATCCATTACAAGCCTACCGACTCCCACAGCTACCTCGACTACAGCTCCTCACACCCCGCTTCCTGTAAGGATTCTATCCCATTCTCTCAGTTCCTTCGCCTCCGTCGCATCTGTTCTGATGATGCTACCTTCAAAAACAGTTCCTCTGACATGTTCTCTTTCTTCCTTAACCGATGTTTTCCACCCACAGTAATTGACAGGGCCCTCAACCGTGTCCAGTCCATCTCCCGCGCATCCACCCTCACGCCTTCTCCTCCCTCCCAGAAACATGATAGAGGGTCCCCCTTGTCCTCACTTATCAGCCTCCGCATTCAAAAGATTATCCTCCACCATTTCCGCCAACTCCAGCATGATGCCACCCCAAACACATCTTCCCTTCACCGCCCCCCCCGGCGGCATTCCGCAGGGACCGTTCCCTCCGTGACACCCTGATCCACTACTCCATCACCCCCTTCTCCTCAACCCCCTCCTACGGCACCTCCTCACGTGAACGCAAGATATGCAATACCTGCCCCTTCACTTCCACTCTCCTCACTGTCCAAGGGCCCAAAAACTCCTTTCAAGTGAAGCAGCATTTTACTTGCATTTACTTCAACTTAGTCTACTGCACTCATTGCTCCCAATGCAGTTTCCTCTACATTGGAGAGACCAAACGCAGACTGGGTGACCGCTTTGCGGAACACCTTCGGTCTGTCCACAAGCATCACCCAGACCTCCCTGTCGCTTGCCTTTTTAACACTCCACCCTGCTTTCTTGCCCACATGTTTTTCCCACCTATTTCCATTACTTTTAATGTATTCCACCGATCATTTATCTATACCTTTTATGCCCTTTTAGTCTTATTTCACCCCACCCCAACTAGAGCTAACTCTACCTTGCTTGTCCTGCTATCCATTCTAAATTAGCACATTCTTTTAGATAATGTCACCACCTTCAACACCTCTTTGTTCTTTACTCTGTGACATCTTTTGGTTATCGTCTCCTATCACTGCTTACTAGTCCCAACAACCACTACCACCAGCCCCCCCCCCCGCCCCCCCGCTCCCCACCTTAAGCCAGCTTATATTTCACCCCTCTCCTATTTTAATTAGTTCTCTTGAAGGGTCATGAGGGCTCGAAACGTCAACTTCGCTCTTCTCCACCGATGCTGCCAGACCTGCTGAGTTTTTCCAGGTATTTCTGTTTTTGTCTTGAAACAGTTGCTCTGTCCATCCTTTTGTTTAGAAAAGATATGGCATGGGGGACTAACCTACAAAATGAGGATTTTGCCTGTTACAGGTTTCGGCCAAGCTGTTCTTGAGCATGTCAACAGTCACTAGGTTGTGCCAGCCTACAGCAACCCAAATAATTCATAAAATTGGCCCATTTTTAGAGGAACACAAACAATAAACAACCAAATTATATAAAAGGAAACTTTGCAAATTGAGTAATATTGCGATGCCCACCTGTCACAAACGGCCTCAGGTTGCCAGTGTCAGCAGTATTGCACATCAGATTGCAATATTACAATGCAGGAAGGCTGGTAAACAGCACAGGGAGTGGAAGCAAACCCTGAAACAGCAGCTGTACAGGGAGTGGGATGACAGTGGAGTGTTTCACTTGAAATGCACCACTGTTTCCAGCAGGAGCCACCAATCTTAATCCCAATCAAGGAAGAACAGTGGGGTGTTGTATGGTGTATGGTATTCAACAGGCATATTGCTGAATCAAAAGATAAAAACAAAAAACTGCCGATGCTGGAAATCCAAAACAAAAACAGAATTACCTGGAAAAACTCAGCAGGTCTGGCAGCATCGGCGGAGAAGAAAAGAGTTGAGGTTTCGAGTCCTCATGACCCTTCAACAGAACAACGAGTTCAGTTGAAGGGTCATGAGGACTCGAAACGTCAACTCTTTTCTTCTCCGCCGATGCTGCCAGACCTGCTGAGTTTTTCCAGGTAATTCTGTTTTTGATATTGCTGAATCTGTAGATTTACCTTTTCAGCTGAAGGGAAGATGGAAGTTTTCACTTCATGAGTCAGTGTATCAGACAGCTCCGGCAAAGTTTCATACCTTAAAGTCTCCTGCTGCAGAAATCACCGCTCCTTTAGAATTTATATAGTACATTTTAATGTAGTAAAACATCTTGAGGCATTTCACAGGAGTGTCATCAAACACAACTTGATACTGAGCCACAAGGAGAGTTTGGGTACAGCTGCAACACTGACATCCACCCAACAGTGGAAAATTACCCAGGTTTATCAGCAAAAAGCAGGACAAATTCTACCTGCCCAATTACTGTCCCCTCAGTCTACTCTCAATTACCAGCAAAGTGATGGATGTATTGTCGACAGTGTTATCAAATGGCACTTATTCAGCAACAACCTGATCACATGTTCAGTTTGAGTTCTGCCAGAACACAGCTGTGGACCTCATTATAACCTTGGTCCTAACAGATGGCCATGGAGGCCAATTGTGACACATTATTGCTGCCCCAACTTAGATGAGATCAGCAGATATCTGAAACCTTCCTGGTCTGGATGCCTTAGTTACTCCCCTTAACCAGCTAACCGTCAATTGAGCGTGGAAATAGATTACAACAGTTGTTAACATACTACATTCTAATACAGACCCTTCGACTAGTACCAATTTTAAATGAGCTGAGATTTGAGAAAGAAGCATGTAGCTTCCATATCTAAGTTCCTATAAATAAAACTGTAGTAATCACTTGGAAAAAGCGACTTACCATGGGGCCAGGTACAGCTTTGGAAAACAATTCCTCACTCTCACCACATGTAGCCATGTAGGCCTTATTACTGCTTAACACAAATGATGTAAGGCGATGAGATTAAAAATTGAATAATTCTATAGACTGCAGAAACTAAAGCAGTACAGATTCTGAAATTTTCCAGTTTTAACCACAATTTTAGACTCCCCCCCCCCCCCCCTCAGGGATATTGAAGAAATCTAGTGCTTGGCTATAAATTTTCTTTTAAACTAAATAACTAGAGTTATCAGGACTCTGAATTCCATCTCTCCATATTGTTTCCCTCTGCTTGGTGCCATATACGTTATATGCTATTCTCATATTCCCTTGGTCCCAAGGCCCCTTCATCCAATTGGATGACAGTGATTGGTTGGCTTTCAGTTATTTATCATGTCCAACCACATGGTGTACCCCCTCGATATCACAGCTGAGAATGGGAAATCGCCATGAGGGAGGATCATTGGCATGGACTCACATCACACACCATAGTACAAAACAAAATAACTGAAATTTCTAGTATAAGGGTGCAAGCAGTACAAAACTAAAAAGGTAAAAACAATTTTACCCTTCAGTAAATTACTGAGAAAAGAGACATGCTGTTGAAGCTTTTGTCCGGATGATCCACTTGCAAACCAATCAGCACCCTCTTCTCATGCACTATAAATTGTTGTTCCCTTTGAGATTTGGTATTCTTGCGAATCTGTCCTGATGAGTACAAGATGAAAAGCTTCGATAGCGTGTCTCTTGTTTCAGCAATACTCTACTACCAAGTGGCACTTACAGCAAATGTTAATTTGACAATTCTCAATAATAAATTATTTTTACATTGTAATATTTAACAGCATGTACACTTTTTCAGAGGCTAACTATTGCAATATACAGAGTATTGATTGATAATTAACAGTCTAAAATTTAAAGAATGCAGGAATTCAACAATCTCAAACACGTCTGTCAGAATCTCAGAACACTTTCACAAGTGGTCCAAATGATGCTTTCTGAAATCACAATAAGATTCAACATTAGAATTTCAATCTTAATTACAGTGCTCCTGTCTAAAAGAGCAGTGAATTGCATGGCGCAGTTCATCATCCTTTGTTTTATTTTTGTTACCCTCGGGCCTTCCTAACATAATGACAGGAGGGGAAGGTCTGATCAGCCTCTTACTGATACTGCTTTATTTTGGTATAACTTGGAAAGGGTTCAGATTTTGTTATTTGCAGGGTTACTGGTTGAGGACTGAAAATAGTTAATTTGACCATTTACAAATTAATCCCTGGTGATCCTAAAAATTTAGTAATCAATGAATTGCTTTTCAATCATCTCCACTTCATGTTTTAAAATCTTTTTTAAAAGGTCAGACTCAGTATTCCCCATGTTCCTCAAATTGTCAGCCAGGCAGGTTTCTCTTTCATGTCTTAGTATCATATATGAACAGAAACTCCTATTTACTACAGTATGAATCGTATGCTCATGGATACCTTCAGATTCAATGTCGCTCTTAATTGGTTTATTTAATGATGTAGGGTGCCACATACTCCATCTATACTGCATAGTAACTTTTAAACTTCTACAATGCCAACTGTTTCTTTATATGGAGGAGTGGATTTGGCAACAACAATTTATTTCTCTATGTTCAAGGTTTGCACATATATTTGCTCCAAAGTGGCAAACCTAGGCCTGGGTTTCATTGAAGTGGCAATATTGTTGGTAAACACAGTTAAGTTTAACCAATGTGCTGGAAAGTTAATTTGTATACGTGACAGCAACCAATCGGGAGTGACATTGCTAATGTCTGATATCTACCCAAGGTATAGGTATTTGCCACAGAATGGAGCAACAGATTATTTAGTGTTTGCATACCCATAAAAGAGCTGAACAATTTGTACAGTTGCTCATTTATTATGTTTTAAAAATTGATCTGTATAAATTGAGACTTTTTTTCTTGTAATGACTTCTGTGGATTATAACGAAGCAGTCAGCTAAAACAATGGTTCCCCATAATTTTTGGTTGAACGATTCCTTTTCAAATGGATTAGGATTAACAGACCCCCATTTAAATTTTCATACCATAAACTCCTTGCACATTTACATTTCTGAATGTAAAGTTCATCTGCATCTTTTTTTTTTAGTTGATTCAGGGATAAAGGCATCACCAGCAATGCCAGCATTTATTGCCTATCTTTAATTGCATTTAAGAAGGTCGTGGTGAGCTGCAGCCTTGAACCGCTGCAATCCATTTGGTGCAGGTGTTCCCACAGTGCTGTTAGGGAGGGAGCTCCAGTATTTTGACCCAGTGGCAGTGCAGAAACGACGATATAGTTCCAAGTCAGGATGGTGTGTGCTTTGGGAGGGGACTTGCAGGTGGTGGTGTTCCTATGCATCTGATGCCCTTGTCCTTCTAAGTGGTAGAGGTCGCGGGTTTGGAAGGTGCTGTCAAAGGAGGCTCGGTAAGTTGCTGTGGTGCATCTTGTAGATGGTGTATGCAGTTGCCACTGCGTTGGTGGTGGAGGGAGTGAATATTTAAGGTGATGTATGGGATGTCAATCGAGCGAGTTGCTATGTCTCAGATGGTGTCAAGCCCTTGAGCTGTCACAAAAGTGTCATAATTCTCATAATATTATTGTGATTCATTGTAAAAGCAGGTTAATAGTCGGGTGGGTGTGTGTGTGAGATTTAATTGAATTGGAGACAGCTGGTCTGGCAGCTTTGACTCATCAAAAGAAGCTGGGTTTGAAATATTAAATACGTAAACTTGGCTGAAATCTTAGAATGTGAGGTGAGGAGAATTTGCATTTTTAGATAAATCAGGGCAGTTTGAATTTCAAAGAGACGGTAAGATGTTAGAGAAGTTAAGCCAAGCAGTATGTTTGTTTTTCCCAAAGCTTACCGATAATAGCACCATAAAAAGATTTATATTATGAGAAAGGTAAAGTTCCAAAGACATATGGGAACAATGGGATTTACATTAAAATGGAGAAACATGTATAAAGGAGAATGAGGCTGTATGTCTGGGAAGGCATTGTAAGATCTAACATAAGTGTGAGAGTATTTGTGCATTAAGCTTACTGTCTACAGGAACCGAAGCTGGGAAAAGCCGCTTTGAATTCTACTGTCCAGGGTATTGTGTTGACTTGTCTGGATCTGTTTAAATCTATTTTTTACTGCTTCCTTAATGGGGGTGTAACTGGAAGCCAGATTACTTAGGGGTTTTACAAGTTATTATAGTAGCATTTGTTGATCTATGTATGCGCTTGAAATCTTTCCTTTTGTTAATAAATGTTTAATTTAGTTTCTAAAAATCCCAAATCTCGGTCTTATAACTACTGAATTCAGGGCACGCATCTCAAAATAAAATACAAATTGCAAAACCATTGTGACTGCGTGATCAAGTTTCCCTCTTGGATTTGATCTGCCTGACGCACATCATCTGCCATGTCATAACAGAGTGATGTTGAAGCTGCACTTCTCCAGGAAAGTGGAGCGTATTCCACCACAGTCCTAACTTGTGCTTTGTAGATGGTGGACAAGCTTTGGAGAATCAGGAGATGAGTTACTAACAGCAGAATTCCCAGCTTCTGACCTTCTTGTAGCCACAGTTCTTGTGTGGCTGTTTGAGTTGAGCTTCTGGTTAATGGTAATCCCTAGGATGTTGATAGTGGGAGATTCAGCAATGGTAATGCCATAGAGTGTCAAGGGCCAAAAGTCAGATTCCCTCTTACTGGAGATGGTCAATGCCTGGCACTTGTGCAGTGCAAATATTTTGCCACTTTATCAGCTCAAGCCTGAATGTTGTCCAGGTTTTGCTGCTTGTGGACACAGACTGCTTCAGTATCTGAGGAGTTGTGAATGATACTAAACACTGTGTGGTCATCAGCGAATATCCCTATTTCTGACCTTAGAACGGAGGAAAAGTAATTGATGCAGCAGTTGAAAATCATTGTGCCAAGACACTACCCTGAGAAATGCCTGCAGAAGTGTACTGGGGTTGAGATGATTGGCTCCAATAACCACAGCCATTTTCCTTTGTGCTAGGTATGACTCCAACAAATGGGGAGCTTTCCCACTGATTCCCATTACCCATCCTATCTAGGGCTCCTTGATGTCACAATTTATCGAATGTTGCCTTGATGATAAAGGCAGTCACTTTCACCATTTATCAGGAATTCAGGCATGTTTGGCCTGATGCCATGGAACTTGATGGAGTCCAGAGTCAATGTTGAAGACTCTCAGGGCCTATTGTATATACTGTTGCCAGCACATCCTCAATGTCAGAACATACCCAGGGTCATTGGCTGGAAGGTATGATTTGGGGCGTATGACTGTCAGGCTGCTGCTTGACTAGTCTTGTGGGCTAAATGAAACACGAAGGATCTATTGTGGATAATTCTAGGAGATCACAGTAAAAAGGCATTGGCCATAAAGGGATTGGATACAAATTAATAGAGGTTGTACAGCATCAGACACCTAATTTTATTATGACCCCCCCACTTTGAGTAGTGTGGTGCTGCTGACCTAATCATAGAAAGAAATTTTCATTCAACTGGTATCAAAGCTGTCAACTAAGTTCATTCTGATATCAAATATCTACATCATTAGAAAATATAGTTATTTGTAAAAGAAGTTAGTTCAAGGTGCCTGAACTGATATTTTAAGAATTATTTGAAAGTTAATCCAGGAAATCATATATTATGCAAAGGGCTCAAATATCTTGCCACAAGCTAAAAGTTAGGAGTACCAAGAGAAGTCATGCAGAACATTTTTACACTCAAGTAATAGATTTATGGCAAAAAGTCAGTATAAATGGAGTCAAGAAATGTCTGAAGAAGAATTATATGGACTTGAAACATTAGCTCTGTTTCTCTCTCCACAGATGCTGCCAGACTTGCAGAGTTTTTCCAGCATCTTTTGCATTAATATTGCATTTATTATTATTATTCAAGAGATTTCTAATTGGTTAATGGAGGAAGAAAGAATTAAATTTAAAACCTGAGCCTAAATATAATTATGGAAATCCCTGTTTGTCCTTGGTTGAGGTCCATATGTGTCCTTATGGTGGGGATGCCGGGAGGGGGGCAGATCATTAAATAGTTACTGGATGTAAAAACTCTGACTACAGCAAGGTGCTAAGGCTAATCTTAGTTCTCTGTTTATCACCCTGGTTGAAATCCATTAACTGGGCATGAATTGAATTTAGAACCTCCTGGTCTGCAAAGTGCAGTACCACATCATATCTATTCTCATATCAGATTATTTTGAAGGTGATTGGAGGAAGGATTGAAGTATGTAGGACTGTCTTTGCAGGCTTGTAGAACAATGATATCTGTGGTTAATTATATCTCAATTATTTTCCTTAAAAATTGCCAACATGACAATATATAGCCATGGTAGCTCTATGGAAATGCTTACAGAAATCCTATTCATATAGCAACACGTTCACAGCAGTTTTAAAGGATGAATAATCCTCAGAGCTTTTGTGAAGAAATTGTACTATAAATGAATAACAGTTTATAAAGGCTTCCAAGTAATGTTTTATTGACCTTCATGTTTTTTTATTTGTCCATTACTGACATCCTTGAGGTAAAATTGCTAATTTATCAAGGACTGTATGTAAAGTAATTGTTCTGTGAATAGGAGCTACCTGAAGTGAAGCAACCCTGTACAATGAGAAATGAGGGATTTGGCATCAGAGGCTCTCCTCTGAAAACGCTTTTCACAATTGTTAAGGGGCTTACTTCTGGCTTGTTTAATGTAACCTTGTCAAATATCCTATAATAGATTATTAGCAAGCTGCGAGGTAGCAATAAGTCAAGAAACATTGGTGACCTTAAAAGGTTGAATTTCACCATTGGTACTGTTCATAATTTTCTACCAGTTTAATTTTTAAAGAAAGAGTTAAGATAATTTTAAAATACCACTTCACACTGTTGCTAACTGCATGTATGTTCCCAGTCATGCAATGAGGAGTAAAAAAATCTAAGTCAAAATGATCACGACAGACTGCCTGGATATGGTGTAATTTTTTAATCCAGTTCTGCAACTGAGGACCCTGGATTTGTTGCATAATCTGCTCTTGATGATGATTCTTGATTGCAGTCAAGTAAGTTATAAATTCATTAGTCACAAATGAACTGGTCACAGATAATAATGGATCTTGGCATTGTACTGGCCATTATTTAGATGACGAGGCTCGTCTGCCTTTGTCGCTATTCCCATTCAGATCTGCCTGTGACTGGTGCATCATCTTGACCTGACCTTGCATATGGCAAATGGAATCAGTTATAAATTAAGTCTTTTCATTTTTGTTGCAAATCATATATCCTGTAACAGACTGTTTGCTTCAGTTGGGGAACACTGCTAGCTATTCTGGGAGCGGAAGGCTGCTTTGTTAATTTACAGAACGTTGTTGTTAAGCAAGCACCTCCTAACCTTCTATCTTAAGTGTACCCCTGGCTTTTATTAAGCAGGTAATAGCTATTTGCTGGATCATGAGTTATTTGTAATTGTGGCCCACTGATTATCCATCTTACTCTTAATGGAGTTCATTGTCATCACATAGTACACCTGACAGTAAAGTTATGGTAGGCAAAAATTCTGGAATACAAAAGTTCCTGCTGAAGAGGGGGAAAACCTTGAAATGCTAGCTAACAGAGAAGACCTATCAAATTCTGTAAAGAGAAAAGACAAGTAAATTTGGCAATGCGCTCTCTCACTTTTCCAGAACCACCTTATCCAATTCACGATTGCAGGGAGCTGGAGCCTATCCTGACAGGCAGTGGGCACTAGGTGGGGTACACACAGGATGGGACGCCAGTCCATCACGGGGCACACACTCACATGCACACACACAAAGGGGCAATTTAGCTGTAGCCAATCACCTAACCACGTCTTTGGACGGCGGGAGGAAACCGGAGTGCAAAATCTGCAAAGGAGATGATGGATGAAATTAATTTGTATTTGGTAGTATTGTTTGAGGGTGAAATGTTGGCCAGGACTGTAGAACATCCTGCTACTCTCAAATAATGCCATGGTATCTTTTGTAAGCACCTGAGCAAGCAGATACCAGTTTACTGTCTTGTCCACAAGAAGGCGCCTTGAACAATATTGCACTGTCTCAGTACTGCACTGAGGTAGTAGTTTAGATTATGTTAAGCTTTGGAATGTAAACAGACAAAATCATGACACAGGCCAAGTGTTCACTCGTTCATAGAAAGTTTAATGAAATGTAATGACTTTGCTTGAATGCATGTCTCAGACAAGCTTAAAGAGTGCAGCATCAATAAATCCCCACAGCTATATGGGCTAATCTGCAAAATGCTGAAATGGAGGTCCCATTGGATTGGAAAATCCAATCTTGCACCTATTTTTAATTGCTTCAGCTCCTCCTTAACGCAGTTACTCATGCTGGATGGTTCCACATGCGCCAGTAGCTATCCAGTATCTTGTGCGATTTGCCATTCTTTCCTACTGTGGATTGGTGGTGAATATTAGCAGATAACTCAACTCAGCTCAACCATGGGGAGCCACAATTCAGTTCAATTGTCCTTCCACCCAACGTTCATACATGTGTATTTTCCTGTAGGAGTCACTGGATAATGAGTCAGGAAATTTGGAAGATTTTATTTTGCTTTCTGATCCCTGGCACAAGGATTTCTTTTAATTCATCCATGAGGTGTGGGTGTCGCTGACTAGGCCAGCATTTATTGTCCATCCCTAATTGCCCTTGAGAAGATGGTGGGGAGCTGCCTTCTTGAACCGCTGCAGTCCGTGTGGTATAGGTATACCCACAGTGCTCTTAGGGAGGGAGTACCAAGATTTTGACCTAACGACAGTGAAGGAACGGCGATATATTTCCAGGTCAGAATGGTGAGTGACTTGGAGGGGAACATCCAGATGGTGGTGTTCTCATGTTTCTGCTGCCCGTGTCCTTCTAGTGGTAGTGGTCGTGGGTTTGAAAGGTGCTGCCAGAGGAGGCTCGGTGCATTCCTGCAGTGCATCTTGTAGATGGTACACACTGCTGCCATTGTGCGTTGGCAGAGGGAGTGAATGCTTATGGATGGGGTGCCAATCAAGTGAGCTGCTTTGTCCTGCATGGTGTCAAGCTTCTTGAGTATTGTTGGAACTGCACTCATCCAGGCAAGTGGAGAATATTCCATCACACTCCTGACTTGTACATTGTAGATGGGGAGTCAGGAAGCGAGTTACTCACTGCAGGATTCCTAGTCTCTGACCTACTCTTGTAGCCATAGTATTTATATGGCTACTCCAGTTCAGTTTCTGGTCAGTGGTAACACCCAGGATGTTGCTAGTGGGGGATTCAGTACTGGTAATGCCATTGAACATCAAGGGTGATGGTGAAATTCACTCTTGTTGGAGATGGTTATTGCCTGCAATTTGTGTGGTGCGAATGTTACTTACCACTTGTCAGCACAAGTTTGGATATTGTCCAAGTCTTGCTGCATTTGGACATGGACTGCTTCAGTATCTGAAGAGTCGCAAATGGTGCTGAACATTGTGAAGTCATCAGTGAACATCCCCACTTCTGACCTTATAATGGAAGGAAGGTCAAAGATGAAGCAGCTGAAGGTGGTTAGGTCTAGGACACTACCCTGAGGAACTCCTGCAATGATGTCCTGGAACTGAGATGATTGACCTCCAACAACTGCAACCATCTTCCTTTGTGCTCGGTATGACTCCAACCAGTGGAGAGATTTTCCCTGATTCTCATTGACTTCAGTTTTGCTAGGACGCCTTGATGCCACATACAATCAAATGCTGTCTTTATGTCAAGAGCAGTCACTCTTACCTCACCTCTGGAGCTCAGCTCTTTTGTCCATGTTTGAACCAAGGCTGTAATGAGGTCAGGAGCTGAGTGGCCCCGGCGGAACCCAAACTGAGCGTCGGTGAGCAGGTTATTGCTCAGCAAGTGCCACTTGAAAAGCACTGTTGATGACTCCTTCCATCATTATACTGATGATAGAGAGTAGACTGATGGGGTGGTAATTGGTGAGTTGGATTTGTCCTGCATTTTGTGCACTGGACATACCTGGGTAATGTTCCATGTTGCCCGGTAGATGTCAGTGTTGCAGCCATACTGGAACAGGTTGGCTAGGGGCGCGACAAGTTCTGGAGCACTAGTTTTCAGTCCTATTGGCAGAATGTTGTCATGGCCCGTAGACTTTGCAGTATCCAGTGCCTTCAGTCTTTTCTTGATATCACGTGGAATGAATCGAATTGGCTGAAGACTGACATCTGTGATGCTGGGGACCGCCGGAGGAGGCCGAGATGGATTATCCACTAGGCACTGCTGGCTGAAGATTGTTGCGAATGCTTCAGCTTTATCTTTACGCTGATGTGCTGGACTCCCCCATCATTGAGGATAGGACTATTTGTGGAGCATCCTCCTCCAGTGAGTTGTTTAATTGTCCGTCACCATTCACGACTGGATTTGGCAGGATTGCAGAGCTTAGATCTGATCCGTTAATTGTGGAATCACTTAACTTTGTCACTTGCTGCTTATGCTGTTGGCATGTAAGTAGTCCTGTGTTGTAGCTTCACTGGATTGGCACCTCATTTTTATGTATGCCTGGTGCGGCTCCTGGCCTGCCCTCCTGCACTCTTCATTGAACCAGGATTGATTCCCTGGCTTGGTGGTAATGGTAGAGTGGGGGATATGCCAGGCCATGAGGTTAAACAGATTGTGGTTGAGTACAATTCTGCTGCTGTGGGCCCACACGGCCTCATGGTTGCTCAGTCGTGAGTTGGTAGATCTGTTCAAAATTTACACACGATACGATGGATGGTATCCTCAATGTGAAGACGGAACTTCGTCTCCATAACGACTACCGATACTGTCATTGACAGATGCATCTGTGGCAGGTAGGTTGGTAAGGATGAGGCCAAGTATGTTGTTCCCTCATCACCTGTTGCAGACCCAGTCTACCCACTATGCCCTTTAGGACTTGGCCAGCTCAGTCAGTAGTGGTGCTACTGAGCCACTCTTGGTGATGGACATTGAAGTCCCCCATCCAGAGTACGTTCTGCACCCTTGCCACGTTCAGTGCTTCCTTCAAATGGTGTTCAACATGGAGAAGTACTGATTCATCAGCTGAGGTGGAGGTGGGTGTGCAGTATATGGTAATCAGCAGGAGGTTTCCTTGCTCGTGTTTGATCTGATGCTATGAGACTTCATGGGGTCCGGAATCAATGTTGAGGACCCTCAGGGCAACACCCTTCCAACTGTTTATACTGTGCTGTCACCTCTGCTGGGCCTGTCCTGCTGGTGGGACAGGGCATACCAGTGATGGTGATGGTGACGTCTGGGACATGCTGACACATTTAACGGCTTCTTGGTTGAGAGCAGCAAATTCATTATAGACCTGGAATCTTCCTAGTGTGGATATACTATAGCTTGCAGAATACTGGCTAATGATGGGAGTCTGAAATGAAAAACTAGGTTGATGTGGTGAATTAAAAATCAGTTCACTGTTCTCTCTGTGTTACAACATATTCTGTTTCTCCTGTCCTAGTTTGAATCCATAATGAGTTTTGTGCTTGGCATTACAATCACAATGTGGAACTAAGAGCCGAAGCAACAATTTACAAAAGAGGTCTTCGAGCTAAGTTATTTAGGATGGTGAAATTTCCCATAGCACCTAAATTCTCTTCACTCACTGTCAGTATTTCATTCCTGGACAGCATCCAATCAGCTTGTGTTAGACATTTTTATAAAGAGTAAATTGTTGCCCTTGGGAAAAAATACCAGAAAGTATTTTTGTAACCTGCAAAGTATTGTATGAATTTGAATAGATTTTGTCCAATGACAAAATTATTATTTTGGTCAGGTAATCTGAAATGTGAAATAACTTGTACATTTTGTGCCACTTAGCTATTTATAAAGCAGCTGTGATTGCCATGATTTTGTGTGTTGCTTTAAATATATTGCTTGCTCAGTATGCGGTCTTGGAAAAATTCATGTTGTTTACAGATCTGTTGTGAAAAGTTAATGAGCACAAGTCATTTATCTATTCTCATTTTAGAGTCATTTATCTATTCTCATTTTAGAGTCATTTTTCTATTCTCACTTTAGAGTCATTTTGACTGGACAAACAGTTGCAGCACATTGGACCATGCTGCTCCTGAATATACTGGGCTGACTGACTGCCTTTGCAGCTAGCCAAATTGTTTGTAAACCTTCTAAACAATCAAAAATGTCCTTGTAATTTACAGTAATTCCATCTTTCCAAAGAGTGCCTCATTGCCAATGATTCTCTTCATGGAAAGATTCCAATACTGAAATGCTAAGAATTCTTTACTGTCCAACAATAAAAAGAATTTTTGAATCCCCAACAAAACCATTGGTGTTTTTAAAAAAAAGTCTTAAACTTCCAACATGTCCAAACGTGGACAAAAGAGTTCAGTTCCAGAGGTGAGGTGAGAGTGACTATCCATGACAACATGGCCACATTTAACTGAGTGTGACATCACAGAGCCCTAGTAAAATTGGAATTTTGGGTGGGGGTGGGTAGTGTTATACCTAGCACAAAGGAAGATGGTTCTGGTTGGTGGAGACTAATCATCTCAGCCACAGGACATCGTTGCTGGAGTTCCTCAGGGTAGTGCCCTAAGCCCAACTATCTTCAACTGTTTCATCATTGATATTCCCTCCATCATAAGGCCTTAAGTGGGGATGTTCGCTGATGATTGCACAGCGTTCAGTACCATTTGCGGCTCCTCAGATACTGAAACAGACTGTGTCCATATACAGCAAGACCGGGACAACATTTGGACTTGTGCTGATAAGTGACAAGTAAAATTTGTGCCACACATGTATCAGGCAGTGATCATCCCCAGCAAGAGTGAGCCTGACCATCTCCCTTGGCATTCAGTGCCACAACCATTGCCGAATCCCCAGCATCAACATGTTGAGGTTACCACTGACTAGAAACTTAACTGGACCAACCACACACACATTTATAGCTGTAAGAGTAGGTCAGCTATTCAATATTCTGACAGGTGACTCACCTCCTGACTCCCCAAAGCCTTTTCACCTCCTGCAAGGCACAATAGCCTGATGGAATACTTCTTGCTTGTTGGAATGAGTGTAACACTTAAGCTCGCACCATATAGGACAAAACATCCCTCTTGATCCTTCACCACCAGAAAATGCATCACCTCCACCACTGAAGCACTCATTGCAGTATGTGCCATTTTCAAGATGCACTGTAGCAACTTAGCAAGGCTTCTTCAACACTTTTTCCAAACTCGCAACTTCCACCACCTAGAAGCCCAAGGGCAGCAGGTGCATGTGAATGCCACCTCTAGTTCCCCACCTAGTCACACATCATGCTGACCTGGAAATATGTCACATTTCCTTTGTCATTGGGTTAAAATCCTAG
This sequence comes from Carcharodon carcharias, assembly GCF_017639515.1. NCBI lineage: Eukaryota > Metazoa > Chordata > Chondrichthyes > Lamniformes > Lamnidae > Carcharodon > Carcharodon carcharias. The sequence continues at coordinate 127,759,207 of NC_054479.1, forward strand.
AACGCCCTACCTAACCGCCTCTGGTAATACAGATTGCAGTGGTTCAAAAAGATGGCTCACTACCACCGCCTCAAGAAGAACTTGGGATGGGCAATAAATGCTGACATTGCCAGTGAAGTCCACATCCCACGAATGAATAATAAAAATGAAAAATTCTAACAATATAACTAATCCTTCCATTTCTAGTATTTCTAGCAATGTAAATAATACTTTAGATCCCAATCTCAGGAATGCAAGAAATGCAGGATTCCTGTAAAAAAAAAAAATCTCATGGAATTACTAATAATTTCAGTATTTTCAAACATTTCTACAAACCAAAAATTCTTAGTAATTACAACTTTAAAATTGCAAATAATTGAGGCAGTATCAGAGTTTAAGGTAGAAGCGTTTTAAATCTGAACAATTTAAAAGAAAATTGGCTTGAGGAATTGAGGCCATTTTGACTAAGAAGCATAACCACCCAGTTGTTGAGTGCAAAAGCTAGCCATTCCACCATTATCTTCCAGACTGCCCAACAAACGTGTGTATTGCAGCCCTACTCTTTGATGCTAAGGACTGCCCCAGTCACAAGTTAGAGGTTCCACTGGCTGAAGAAGTAGTGTGGGGGAGTAGTGTGAGCATCTGCAAATACAAGCAGGAGTGGCAAGGTAATAAAGATTCAAGGGGGCTGCAAATGGACCGAGGAATAGTTGAATGCATGGGACTGGGGATCACTGCCCAATGGACTAGCCATGGGTTAGATAACAGGTTGCAGACTTTGGAGAAAGGGTTTAGGAGATAGTAGACCTCCAATGACACCTTTACAATGTGTATGGAAAATAATATTTAGAAAAATATATTTAGTTTGTAATAAAAGGTGAAAACCAAGAAGAGGCCAGAAAGAGCAGTGAACCAAACAGGAGACGCTACAAATTGTACTGGACGGTAGGATTAGGGGAGAGGATGATTGAAGCACAGAGGCCAGCAGCTGGACAGATGTAAGCAGGGCAAGGAAGTCTTGGAGGGCAACAGGCAGGTAAGGAAAATTAAAATTTAAGTCGAAGATACCTTCAGTTAATTATAAAAGCAGTGGCTGCAGCAGATCCAACTGACTCATGTTGCTGTTGAGTTGTGTAGCTGGGTGTTGGGAGCCACCAGTGATGGAAGGACTGAAACTGTTGTGTGGCTGTTAACTTCAAAGGTTAATGGGAAATATTGATGCAAAAGTTTAAAAATATTCGATACCAGGAAGTAAGATTATGGGCAGGAAGTGCTCTGTTAAAATAGACCTGTGGAGTTATTTTTGATTATTGTGGTATATTGTATGCTTTTGTTCTGAAGCAGATAAATCAAGGCAATTAGCTTTAGCATATATAAAAACGTAAATATATTATATATAATATAACAGTAATTTACCCCCAAGTAAGAAGTTTACTGCAACTTATTGTTAAGTAGGCAAACAATAGTCTTTGTTTATTGTTGAAAAGAGAGACATGTTACTGAAGCTTTTTGTTTTCAACTCATCAGGGCAAAAGCAAGAATGCCAAATTTCAAACAATCACAACAATTTATACTACAGGTGAAAAGGGTGCTGATTAGTTGGCAAGTGGAGTCTGATTGGCTGAGGCGTTGGCATAGAGAAAGCAATGAGGAACAATAGGCTCCCCAGCTGCCAGGTAGTTCAAAAAAGGCACAAGGTTTGAACATACTACTTTTGTTTGCAGAGAATGGGCCCCTGCACATGAATGTATGTGGCTTCTAGCAAGCATGAATGAGCCACATTTTGAGCTCAACATTGTCTTAAATTAGTTATTAGCCCTCCCTGTAGGATCCATTCTCAAAAGGAATATGTTCAAGCCTTGCATCGTTTTTAGAATGACCTGAGAGCTAAGGGAGTCCATAGTTCTTTCTCCATGGCAATGCTTCGACCAATCAGAGTCAACTTGACAACCAATCAGCACCCTCTTCTCCTGTAGAATGAATTATTCTGATCGCTAAAATTTGGCATTCTTGCGTTTGTCCTGATGAGTGTAAGACAAAAAGCTTCAGGAACAAAGTCTCTTTTCAGCTATATTCAATTTCTGTGCTACCAAGTGACAGTCTTTGTTTACCCATATACATCACAGAATAAAGATGCAGGTTTTGATTCACAAGGCATTCAGTTAGTTCATGGGCACTGTCATGAAAAATGTGCCTGGAAGAAAGCCTAGACCGTGACATTGTCCAGCTACTCCAAGCAGACAGTTTTGAGAGTTGGTATTTCAAACCAAAATCAGCCAGGGTAAATGAAAGTGGGCATAGTTTTCCTTCCTGTGTTAGAATCATATCTCTCAAGACTGAATTTTTCTTTTATAAAATGGAAGGACATCACATGATCTGGACATTTTGAAGTCAACCTGGGATTTTTTTTAAAGGAGGTCATAACTTCACCTTGGAACTGTCAGCAAGCAGACCTCTTCCAAGAAATCACCTGATCTTTATGACACTTGACGAAGATCTGGTTGTTTGTTTTGAACTGCAATCACTTTAATTGATGGAGAAAAAAACTGCAAAGGAAGGTTGGTAACTTGCTGAAAATCACATGGGTGAGAGGGAAAAAACTTAATTTGTGAACCGGCTTATTTTGAAGGCAGCCTGGTTGGGGAACAAGCCGAGGAAGGCAAGCTACCTTAACTGGCTCCCTCTCTCTACCTTGCCTAAAATTATGTGTGGCTATCAGCCTGTAGCCAGAGAATTCTCGTCTGAGTGTAACTAGTCTGCATTTGGACCTGCAAAGCTGAGACCAGTTGGTGAGAACTTCCAGACATCCACTGGGACCAGTAGCCAGTCTTCACATAAGGGAACTTCAGGTTGACAGCGTTGAGACCCTGCGGACTTTATCCTTCATTTTATAACACCCATCCTCCAAAGCCCATCTCTACAGAGAGACTCCATCTGCTGGTCCTTTGTCTGAGTGTGTGCTAGGGGACTTCTTTCGGAAGAGATGGATAGTTATACTTCCTTATTACAATTTTGTTAACCAGTACTTGCAACTTGTTAAAAGAAGTTTTGTTTTAAAAAAATAAATTAATCATTGAGTTTCTTGAAAGAAGCTTGGTTGAAGACTCTTTATTTTGGGGCACCAGCAGGGGAAATAGACGCTGGCCATTTCAGTGAGAAAATTAAACATTTAAGTTAATGGTACGGGCTGCGGAGTAGTGGGGCTTGATAACTCTCGCACCCCTCCCATCCTGGTCATAACATCTGGATCCAGACTAGGTGCTAATTTTAATTGTGAAAGTAATGCTTGATGAAGTACTGGGGGGGTAAAGTAGTATAGTGATTATGTCACTGGACTAGTAATTCAGAGGCCTAGGTTAATAATCCAGTGAATGAAAGTTCAAATCCTGCAATGGCAATTTGAGAATTTGAATGCAGTTCAGAGAATTTCGAAGTAAAAGTCTAGTATTCAGAGATGTGACCATGAAACTGTTAGATTGTGTAGAAACCATTAGAAGGAAACCAGGTGTCCTTACCCACTCTGACCTAAATGTGACTCTGGTTCCACACCAACATTGTTGGCACTTAACTGCCCTCTGAAATGGCAGCAAGCCACTCGGTGAATTATATGAAACCACTGCAAAGAATAATGATACATCGTGAGAGTAACTTCACCACAAAATATGCAGTCTTTCAAGAAGGCCCACCACCACCCTCAAGACGAGAGAAGATAATAAATGCTGGCAGAGACACTCACATCCCAAGAATAGATTTTTTTAAGCAAAAAAATTTTTTTTAAACCTATTTTTCTCTTCTCCACATCTCACCTGAAGGTGTTGATTCTTTGGTAGGATGTGGTTTCGTGGGTACCTGGCCTGTTCAGGACCTTGTCCATGTGCCCATCTTCTTAAATGGGCCCTGTAGTAACTGTTAATGGAATTTGTGAATATGCATTAAATGAGTTGTCTTACTGCTGGGGGAGGGGATTAATCTAAACAGCACTAATTTCTCCTCTCCCCAACCGGTCCTGAACCAGAGCTTCACGTGTGGCCTGCTCATCAAAACTTAAACAGCAGACCGAGTTATGCAGTTCAGCAGGAGAATGCTATTTGTTCCACAAGCCAGAAGCCACATGACTCCCATCTCTCCATGATGTCTTCAACAAAGGATGTTTATCCAGTGTCTGAAAATTGGCTTTTGTGTTCCAGGCTGATAATGTCCAGGCATTATGGGTTCAAAGGAATGTATGAGAGGCCATTGTTTTAGCAGACATTCTGTCTCCACAGGCCAGCCTGGGTTATCAAATACAAATGGCCTTCATGTAGCTCCCTTTGAAGCTGGACTGTGCAGATCACAGGTGGTCGTTAGTAGCTCCTCAGAGATAACGAGGTCTGAGTTTGCCTAAAACTGCAACATGGCTTCTTTTGTTCAGGGGTCACAGACAGACACAGTTTCAGCCATTTTACATATCTTTGTTCAATTTTTTAAAAATTAAGAAATAGCAATGAGTATATCTGTTTTTTTTATAAAAATATACAGTGTGAGGTCTTAGTCCCCCTCAGTCTTCGCAGCTTCGGGGAAAAAATTAATTCTATTTAATTTTTTTATGTGGCCTTATGAAGGAAGAACAGGAAGTAAAGACGTATGTATTAATTCTCTTGTTCACTCTGGCATGTCAAACACACAGCTAGCGGGGGCAATGGCAGCTTCCTGCTGCATTTCTCTTTTTGAGGTTTAAATCTGGATTAATGCATCAGCAAGAATATTGCCCTGTCCTGGGATGTGGAGTGATTAGGTAACCCAGGTTACCTAGAAGAAGTTAACCCAGAAGACTGAAATCTGTTTATGGGAAATCTTGCTGGGGTTGGCTTTCTGAATTTTTCAATGTTGGGGATCAGAACTCTGCCTGTACAACTCCTGATTAAGTGCCCACTGACTCTTCAGGTACTAAAGCAGTCCATGTCCAAATGCAGAAAGACCTGAACAATATCCAGGCTTGAGCTGACAAGTGGCAAGTAACATTCACGCCACACAAGTGTGAGACAATGACCATATCTAACAAGAGAGAATCTAACCTTTGCCCCATGACATTCAATGGCATTGCTATTGCTGAATCCCCCACTATTAACATCCTGGGGGATTAAGCAGAAACTGAACTGGACCAGCCATATAAATACTGTGGCTACAAGAGCAGGTCATAGGCTCAGAATCCTGTGGTGAGTAACTCACCTTCTGACTCCCCAAAGCCTGCCTCACCATCAACAAGGCAAAAGCCAGGAGTGTGATAGAATACACTCCACTTGTCTGGATGAGTGCAGCTCCAACAACACTCGGGAAGCTTGGCACCATCCAGGACAAAGCAGCCCACTTGATTGGCACCCCATCCACAAACATTCACTTCCCTCCACCACCAACGCACAGCAGCAGCAGTGTGTACCATCTACAAGATGCACTGCAGGAACTCACCAAGGTTCCTTAGACAGCACCTTCTAAACCCACGACCACTACCATGTAGAAGGACAAGGGCAGCAGACATATGGGAACACTACCACCTAGAAGTTCCCCTCCAACCCACTCTTCATTCTGACTTGGAAATATATTGTCATTGCTTCACTGTCACTGGGTCAAAATCCTGGAATCCCCCCCCCCCCCCGCCCCACAACAGCACTGTGGGTGTACCTTCACCACATGGATTGCAGTGGTTCAAGAAGGCAGCTCCAACTTCTGAAGGGTAATTAGCGATGGGCAATAAATGTTGGCCTAGCCAGCAATTTTAAAAAAATTTAAAGGTCTGGGGGTTTTACAGGGTGATTAGCACACAATGGGTGAGTAATGGCCAGTTGCTCAGGGCTACCTGCAGGGAAATGCCAAGTATCTCAATCTGAGAGTGCCAGGTTCTTTGATCATCAGGCTGAGTGGCAAATTGATTCCTGCTACTGGTAGTTCAGGGATAATTCCTACCCCTGACACAGCCTAAAAGGTCACACTTTATGTGGACCCAGTGGAGGGGTGCAAACGCTCATCCTCCTTCCACTCTACTAGTCAGTGCTTTAGCCTTCAGGACGGACTCGCAGGGGATAGGTTTAGGCTTCCCTCCAACATTACAGACTTGGTGGCACCTGTGTCCTTGGGAAGTACAGTGGGCTTTGTAAAGAACATATCTTTTTATTTCGGTTGGACTGTGGTTGCAGTTTGAAAGACATGTCTACTGGAACAGTGTGAGAGATATATACAGTGTTGCTGCCCTGGAGCTGAGTGTTCCATGAAGGACAGGATGGTGCTGAGGAGGAGTCTGGGGAACTGCCTGGCAACACCGTTTTAATTGGCTCCTGACCAGGTGATCAGGGTTTGTGTGAGAGCAGTACAGCAGAATAGCTCCTAGCCTAAAAAAGGAAGACCTAAAACCTCTTGCTCCTGCGTGTCAGATTCCAGTAATTCTGCAATAATAGCTAGCTGGCCTTTTTTCCTCATATCTCCATAATCTGCTCTCTCTGAAAATCCCTGTCAAGAGGCAGAGGGGAAAATCACCATTAGCGACATTGAAAAGCAAGTGGTCAACCAGTGAAATAAAGACTGAAATTGCAGGAAGAACACCTCGTGTCATCAACAAAGAACTGAAAGGAATTTGGAAGACATCGATCAAAATCAACCCATCAAATCCTGTACTCTGGAATTGGTGCTATTGAACTGTTTTATCCCACCCTTAAAATCCATGTTTTTGTGTGCCTTATGTGTCTTGTATGTGTGTGACTAGGGACTTAAGAAGGAGTAGAGTTTAGCTTATAGAGTTAGAAATTAGGAGTTCATATTTCTTTCTTTTGCTAGTGGTTAAAGCCAATTTGTTCAATAAACAGTTATTTACTTATTAAGTTTACAAACCTGGTGCTCGTATTCTGTTAACCTAAATTAAACAATTAGGTGAGTTGATCAAACTTTTTCACTTTTGTCGTGGCTCGGGGAACAGTGGGGCTTGATATTGCAGTGCACTATCCCCAGTGAGTCGTGACAACTTGCTCACATTTTGGGATGAGTAGGGAACTCTGTTCCTGAAAGGACAAAACTCCAGAAGCTCCCTGGGAGTTTGTCTGGCTCGGACACACAATGCCATGCCTACAAAGGGTAAATTTCTGTAGTGAGAGTCTTTGCCTGCTCAGCCACACTACCCTTTGGGGCGACCTTTGGGGGACTATTGATGTGGAGCCCTATTGGGCTTTCTTCGCAATATCCAGCACTCAGGCCTGGAATGGCCTATTTTATTACAATGGGAATACACCAGCCCCCAGGTGTTCTCCTTTCGGGCTGCAGGAGGAATCCTCACACCCTCCTTTGTGTTTTCTTTTCTTAGTGGGGGTCCTTTCCTATCCAGGTCAACCTGCTTATCTGTCCAATGTTTATGGGAATGTTTTGGAAAGGGTCTGCCTGAGTTTCCGGGCCTGTGGGGAAATTGTAGTCGTCTGTTGTGACTGCTGCATTCTTGGCTATGAGGATTCCCTGCTCCACTAAGTGCATCCGCAGGCTGGTGGGGTGAAGGCACCTCTAGCTAGCAGCAGCCACACTATGATTGAATTTTCCATCCAGTTTGAAAGGGAGATGAGTGGGTCTAAGTCTATAGTATGTTAAACTTAAATAAGGACAACTATGTGAGCATGAAAGCTGAGCTAGCTGAAGTATACTGGGATATTAGGCTAGAGGATAGATCAATAGAGAAGCAATGGCAGACATTTAAGGGTATATTTCAGAATAAGTATATTCCTACTAAAAAGCTAAATTCTAATGGGAGGACCCATCATCTGTGGCTAACCAAAGAAGTTAAGGAAACCCCCAACTTGAGGAAAAAACATATAACTGTATAAAGATGAGTGGCAGGTCAGATGATTGGTCAGAATATAAAGAGCAGCAGAGAATGGCTACAAGATTAATCAGGAGAAAAGAAACTAGAGTATGAGAGAAATGTAGCTAGAAATGTAAAAACAGATAGCAAGAGTTTCTACAGTATATGAAAAGGAAATGAGTAAGTAAAGTGAGTGTTGGTCCTCTAGAGAGTGATAGTGGGGAGTTAATAGATAATAAGGAAATGGTGGATGAAATGAACAGACATTTTGCTTTTGTCTTCACTATAGAGGATACAAAAAACGTTCTGGTAACAGCTGTAAATCAGGAGGTGAAAGGGAGTGGGGAACTTGGTGAAATTACAGTCACTAGGGAAGTGGTACTGTGCAAACTGATGGAGCTCTGGGCTGACAAGTCTCTGGGCCTTAAGAACTTCATCCTAGGGTCTTAAAAGAGGTGGCTGATGAGGTAGTAGATGCGTTGATGTTAATTTTCCAAAATTCCCTAGATTTTGGAAATATTCCATCAGACTGGAAAGCAGCTGGTCTCTCTCCCATTGAGCTGCTAGCTTCATTTCCAATTTTTGGAGCTGCAATTCTCTACTCCTTTCCTGTTCTCTCTCTGGAGCCTCTGTTTCCCTCTCCTTAAATTCCAGCTGCATGCTGAGCTTGTCCAGCTAGAATTTGGCTCAGAGAAGGGAATTCAGAGTCATGGTTGAGTCCTTTATCTGTCTGTTCTATTGAATATGAGAGATCCAAATGTTCTACCATCAACTGGATCAGTTCACTTTTATTCAATTTACTGGGTAACTTTAACAGTACCTCCCAAGCTACAGCTTTCAGTTGTTCTGTGCTAAGGGATGCTAATATTTCACCATCCAGATTTCCTTGCTTGACCCACATCTGAGTATCAAAGGTCACCATTTCTTAGTGCTAGGGAAAAGGAGTTGGCTGTGGAAAATTACTGTGCTTTAAAATTTGTTCCAGCCACTGGGTTTTTTCCGGTTGGTTTCCAATTGACTCTTTTATCGCAGATTTGGCTCATGTCTTAGTTAGACACTGGTCAGATGGGTGATTCTGGACTTGAGCTCCCAATGCCTATTACAGACAGGAGGCGGGGTTAATTTAATCAGCACTAACTTCTTCTATCACCACCCATCCATAAACAGAAAGGTGTTTTGATTTGTTTCCCTCTCTAAAAGTGCTGGCATATTTCCCAATCCCTTGGTTTTTGTGTGATCCAATTTCCTATTGATAACCCACAACAAACTTGAGATAGGATGAACTCAAAGGGTTTGTTTATTTGCACACACTCAAAGTGCAAAAGAGGGTTCACAACATCCTCCTTGCATTCAGATAGTAAAGAGAGGGATAGATTGAAGAAAGATTTACAGTATAGAGGCCACAAAGAAAAGAAACATTGCTTCATGTGTGTTCCAGAATCAAAGTCCAATAAGGTATTCCTCCATGGAGGTCAGTGGGTTAAAAACCTATGCTGGATAATTCGCTTCTCCAGTAGTGTTGACTTCACACAATGAGATAGGCAAGCAGAGATGAATCAGTCAGCTGGTTGACGGTACAGTCTCCCAGCAGAAGCAGGGTAGATAGGGCCAAGTGTCCAACCTGGCCTGAGCGCCTTCCTGTGGCTTGCTAGTCAGACGTTAAACAGCAGAATGATCAATGTAGTTCTGCAGGGTAATATTACTTGTTCCTTAAGCCAGAGACCCATGACACATGACTTTACCTCTCTGCAATGCCTTCAACAAATGATGTTTATCCAATGTCTGGAAATTGGCTTTGTGTTCCAGGCTGATAAAGTCTCAGGCATTGTGGGTTAAAAGGGATGTTTGAGAGGCCATTGTCTTAGTGGACATTGTCTCCGCTGGCCAGCCTGGGTTAGCAAGTACAAATGGCTTTCGTGTTGGTTCCTTTGGCTGTGCAGTCCATAGGTGGTCGTTAGTGGCTCCTCAAAGATGACAACAAGGTCTGAGTTTCCCTGAAACTGCAACATGGTTTCTTTTGTTCAGAGCTCACAGAAAGAGTTTCAGCCATTTTACATATCTTTGTTCAATTTTTTAAAAAATTAGAAATAGTGATGAGCATATTTAAGAAAAAATGAATTCTATTTCATTTTTTATGTGGTCTTATGAAGGAAGAACAGGAAATGAAGAAGTATGCATTCCTGCTCCGACATGATGTCCATGTATACACATTTCTAATCTGATATAGTGACCAGTAGTGGTAACTCTGGCTGCTTTCTCTGCTTATACCCCCACCCCGTGTCACCATCACTCATTCATTTTCCCTTCACTTATTCATGGGCACTAAGATCAGTTGTAACCACCCCTGTTCATTTTTTCCCCAAAGATACATTTTATTATAAAATTTATGAAATTGCACCACCTGACTGTTGAAAGTTGACATTATTGACATTACGTAAGATGCAAATCAAATCAGTTTCTTCCAATACTGTATGTTACTCATTACACTTACAATTACAGTTAATACTTACCATACTCAAGATGGCGAACATAGAACCCGAGGGAGTTTTCACAGTTTCCAACCCCTGGGTGTGCTATGGTTGAGGGGCCTTAGGCAGTGGCTTTTCCCAACTGCAGCAACTGCCCCAAGCTTTTGTGCATTGCTCAGCACATAGTCCTGCACCTGGGAATGTGCCAATCTACATACTGGGTCATGGTCATCTCTTTGCACTGGAAGACCTGCAAGTATTTGGCAGACCAAAATACCCGTGTCACTGTTCTGGCAGTAGTCAACTAGCTTAAGACAGCAGGATATAACTTGCGATTCTTGGACTGTGTAAATTCAGCTAATCATTAGAGAGAAACTTACTGAGCCATAAAGGGAAATAATTGTGAAAATTTTAAGAAAACACCTTTTACCTTCCCTATGCCCCTGCCTCCTTCTAGAACTCTAGTCAGTCAGCCAGAGTTGCATGGAATGACGCTGGGATGATGGACTTCTTCCCCATACTCTGAAGGTGTCTGGATTTTGCACAAGAGTTTTTAGTGATTAAAGCTTTCAGAAATTGAAGACAGTGAACTGACCTGAACCTGCTTTGTACATACTGACATTGAATATTTCTACTTCTTTCCTGCACCAACAAACAGTAAAACAGTTTATCTGAAGTGATGTTAAAATCTTTGGTAAAGCATTGTTGTAATTTCAAAATTTGCTTATTTTAAACATATTCCAATTATGAACCTACAGCATTGCTTCAAAACTTAAATGTTATTTTCATAAAGCATAAAATAATGACTGGTTTAGACTTTTGAGCTGGAGCTCAGTGATGCATTTTGACCCATTCATCCTAAGTCATCAAGTTTAGTGTCCTTTGGGGTCAGCTCAATTTAAAAAAAGGTGTTTTCACAAGTGTGATTGCATGGTGTCTTTGGAGATTAAACATTTACAGGGTAAACTGTTCATTGCAAAGGTGAATCTCAATCGGTGCTTCTTTTTAACAACCCATCATTATACTGGTGTGTTCTTTCATGAACAAATCGCAAAGAAAATCTGCCATTTTTTTAAATTGTACGTTTCAGAGCTTCTGCACTCTTTAAACAGTGTTCAGTCCATGACTTAAACTGTTGTTGTTGTGTTAAGGTGGCGCACCTATTTGGAAAGAGGTGGAGTATTTATATTCTTTTCCAGGATCCTGATATTGCTGCAGCTAAACAGCCCATCTCAATACTTGCCTGCTGTAAGAAGAATGAGGAAGGTTCGCTCCTTCTTTGGTCCATCAGTGCATGGGCAATACAACATTGAGCAGGTATTTGTAACTGTGATCATTAATAGAGGTGGATATAGATTTTGTGGAGTTGTAGGGCTTATAATAAAATAATCTGTTTCTCCTTTTTCCCCACTTGAAAAATACTTGAAATTAACAAAGTGTGTTAAAATTTCAGTATTTCAATCATTTTATTGCTATTTTAAATTTTTTTTTTCATTTGAATTGGTCACTTAGCTTGGAATAAATAACGAGATGTAGGAAACTCAATGCTTTTGCAGAGTCTATTGTGATTATTTTTTCTTTTTAAAGCAGTTTGAATGTAGGGGATTTGCTACTTAAATAAAATCCAGTAATGGCCTAGTATGCTTTTAGGGTGTAACTGAACCAGAAGATGTTCATTTCTTTCGGCAGAGCTGTATAAACTAGCTGTTTCGTGAGACATTGATATGCTGAAATGGCTAGGTAATTCTCAGATGAAATCCTGATTCTTGGCTATAAAGACATAAGGTCCAAAGGCAAAGTCATGTCCAAATGTACTCACTTGGCTTTACTTTTGTCTGTTCTTCAATTCCATTTATTGCAGTGCAGCACAGAAGGAGGCCATTTGGCCCATCGAGTTTGTGTTGGCTCATTCGCAGAACGATCCTGTTAGTCCTACTCCCCTGCTCTTTCCACAAAACCCTGTAATTTTTTTTTCACTTTCAAATATTCCCTTTTGAAAACTACAGTTGAAGCCACACCCCATCAGGCTGTGCATTCCAAATTCTTGTTGCATAAAAAACTTTTCCTCATGTCACCTCTGGTTCTTTTGCTAGCCATCTTAAATCTGTGCCCTCGAATTGTCAACCCTTCAGTCACACACCAGTTTCTCTTTACTCTTTCTAAATTGTTTTACCAAATCTCCTCTTGGCATTCCCTGTTCCATATAGTGGTAATCCCTGACCCTTGGTTAGGCAACACTGCATGTGGTTCTGGTCACCATCTTATAAAAAGAATGCAGGTGTACCGGATAGGGTTCGGAGAAGATTTAGCAGGATGATATTAGAAATGTGTGGGTATATATTTCAGCAAAGATTGACAGGTTTCTTTTCTTTTGAAAAAAGGAGGGTGACCTAATAGAGATCTTCTAAAATTATGAAATTTGTTGCTCGAGTGGATACAGAGAGGATGTTTCCTCTTGTGGGGAAGAACTTAAAGGAATTGGAAATTATCTGAGGAGAAAAAATTTGCAGGGCTACATGGAAGGGCAGCAGAACAAGAATAGCTGAGTTGCTCTTGCAGACAGCCAGCACAGATATGATGGTCTGAATGGCTGCCTTCTGCACTGTGACCATTCTATGATCCCTAGAACCATTCTAGTAAATGTTTTCTGTATTCTTTCCAAAGCCTTCATGCCGTTCCTAAAATGTGGTGCCCAGAAGTGGGTACACTACTCCAGCTGGTCCCAAAGAAATGCATTATATAGTTTTAGCATAACTTCTTGTCTTTTGTACTCTGGCGATCAGAAATGGACCACTTTTTGGGCATTATAAATAGAGACAAAGGAAGAGAAGTCAACACTGGCCATATTTCATGTGAAGGGTTTTAATGTACTATTATTGATACTAATAGGCAAGGTGTGGATTAAATAATCCCAATCTCCTGGTGGAAAAATGATGTAAATGGTTTGTGGTAGAAGAATGAGTAACAAAAAGGATCTGTTTTTCTTGAGGAAAGAACAATATTTGTTTTTATATACAGCTTTCTCTCTCTATAGTGAGCAGCGGGCATATTTAAAAGTTGAAGCAGATCACTATATGTAGAAGATATGCCTTGACTTAACTCTGGTTAAATTAAGACTGGAAATGTAACTTTGGAAAGTGGGAATTTACATAGGGAAATATATTTTTGGAGTACCTCAGAAAATTGCATTTTACTCAGCAGTGTGCTTTGCAAAGAATGCTGGGATACCAGTTTATGCTTTCTATCAAGTTTTCATTAATTCATTAAATCCTTAGCTATGATTAAAGACCATACTGGTGAGACACCTGCATTGCTTCAACAACAAAATGTGCAGTGCAAATGTAAATATGTGTGTAAAATTAAAAATCCTCAGAATGAGTAAGTTTCTGGGCTTATTGACGGCATTCCAATGTTGACCGGAATATTTTTCAAATTAATCTGATCAGTCAACTTATTGCCCACTTCCACATAGATGCTTACCTCTGTGGTGGTTACCTAGGTTTAGCGAGGGTGGTGGAGGGTGGGAAGAGAATAAGAAACGTTGTTAAAATTGATAAGTAAAATGAGTGCTCTGGGGTCTTGGATTCAACAAACACTTCTATGTAGCAGTAGCATCATCAGTTGGAATAAACAAATTGTTACAAGATCTGTGCTTGATTGAAAAATTGATACCTTATTAAGCTCAAAAACTGGATGCTTTTTGTATATCATGAGTTAACTTTTCTTGGAAAGTCAAACGAGTCATTTACGGCAAAGAAGGAGGCCATTTGGCCCATTGAGTCCATGTTGGTTCCCTGTGGAGCAATCTAGTAAGTCCGATTCCCTCACTTGATCCCTGTACTCCTGCAAGTTTATTTCCTTCAAATGCCCATCCAATTTCCTTTTGAAAACATTGACTGTTTCCACTTCCACCACCCTTGTGGGCAGTGAGTTCCAGGTCATTATCACTTGCTGCGTAAATAAGTTCCTCCTCACATTCCCACTGTGTCTCTTGACCAAAATTTTAAATGTGTCCCCTAGTCCTTGTATCATCAAAGGAATTGGAATGCTCTCTAGTGGGTTATCTAACCTACAGCCTGGGAGTCTTGCAATCCTGCCATTGAAACTCAAACGTTGGCCTTCCCATATTTTGGCATCTTAGAGTTAGAAGCATTGGCAGCTAACGTACCAGACTGCCATTTGGCATAATTAGAGGCCTGTGGGCTCAAACTGTGATTGTGACTTAGACCCCTGAATAGAATCCAGGACTTTTTTTATTTAAAATAAATGTGATCTTGCTGCTTTCTTACTAGTGGAGTTTTGGGGAAGTTGTTTGGATGCTTTTGGTGGCTTGCAAACTACCTGCCCCCCACCTCCCTCCCCATTCTTCCTCCCCACTCCTCAACTAGCCAGTCTTTGGCCAACCTTTCTCTCACTTCATTAGGTGTCCTAGGTGCATCTCTTGTGCCACAGGAATCTGCTACATCAATGGAAATTAAGGAATCCCCACTTAACCTTAAATATTGCTGTGGTCGGATGCATCTAGTCACTTGTATGGAAATACTGTCTTCGGCTTCACCATCCCCACCCCGCAATGAATTTTCAGAGTCAATAGGATTTTCACTCACTTATTCTTTCACAGTACTGCAGAAGCATAAAGTACAGCCTGGTCCTTAGTTTTTAAGTTTGGGTTCTTTTCTGGACCAGTTGTTGCTTTAGCTAACTCTCTTAGTTTTTGTTTGTCTCTACTTGACTTTGGAATCTCAACATCAGTAGTACTAGAATTATCTTTTAATCTCCCAGCATGTGAAAGTTATTTTCAATCCACGTCTGCACCAATCTTCAGATTGGATCTCATCAAAGGAATTTTCAGCTGCTGACCATTATGGTTTTTCCCCCTGTTACTTTCTTACTTAGGCAAAGTAAAGATTAGCCTTGTGGACTGGGAGCAAATGTTCAGAGTACATACACGATCTATTCCCTGCCAAATCAGAGCTCCTGGTGCAACAAATTAGACCTGTCGTGCTCTCTAATGTCCCAATTCATGAAAGATGCTTGGAAGATCAGGTCATTGATTCATGCCTCAACATCGTTCTGCTTATCAAACATGCGTCTGAGTTCTTCAAGCCCATGTTGGCCTGTAACTCAGGTTTTTCACTAGGAACACTTGTTTTCCTTCTGTACTATGATTTCAGGATATTGGGTAAATGAATCTTTGGATGGATTTCTGTTGCACACTTTGGGAACTCTAAGGTGGGATTTGGGGGTCTTGCATGTCAGTTTGTTGGTGTGCTCAGTTATACTGCCACATGGTATTGATTTAGAATGCAGATCATTTTGCATTGATGTACCCATGAGAGCTGTGAACCCAAATAATAGCATGTAGATTGGACATGCAAGGCTATGTCACACCATCACCATACAATGTTATTGGTTTATCAACTCATTCACATTTTAGAAGTTGATGGTAGATTTAATTGTGTGTAAATTTATTTTTGAGATATTTCTATTGCATACCAAAATACAACGCTGCTTTTCTGGAAGAGGAGTCAGTCTGGGGTTCCTTGCATGTCTGCTTATGACTGCAGGGTGGCATTAACATAGGTTGTGATTTGATGTTCTGCTATGCTCTTTTGGGCCGTATGCATAGGCAAGGCAAAACTCTGAGGTTTTGCTAAATCCAGTTATTACAACAACTGACAGAAATCAGACTCAGTATGTACCTACCTGAACATGACTGATGTCTGACCTTGGCTGCCATATTTGCTTGGGAGAGGAGAAGCTGCCTGCTGGAAGTTATTGCTTCAAAATATTTATCCTTGGTACTTTCAAGAAGAATCCTTGTGGTTAGAGAGAGGATGCTTTAAATACAACTTATGGAATATTTTTATTTGTGTCTGTCTGATTTTTACAAAGCGACTTGAAGGAAGTTTTGGTGTAGGGAGTAAATACAGTTCTATTGGAGAGAGTTGGTTAATCCTGGTTCAATAAGCTGAGGACAGATTTTTTTGTTGTTAACTGGCTATTGCCAATCATAGGTAGCATTTGGCTTTTCTCTATAATAAATAAGATTCTTTGTTACTTGCTCAAACTTGTGGTGTTACTAAGTAGCTCTGAAAGTGGACCAATCTTCTTAGAGCTGCCCGCTGTAGTTGAAGAAGCAGACTTGTAAACTTAACGGAGTCTCAAAATCCAGCTTTAAATGGCCTGACGTTTTGTGAGGAAAAGTCTTTTAATTTTGTTTTAAACAAAACCTTGCACAATTGGATCTTAATAGATTAGTTTTGACTATTGAAGGTGTTAATTTTGTGCCTGAGTCAAACTTGAGATGGAGGATTGGGAATCAGCTGTTGCAGCTTTTGAAGTCCCTCACTGGAGGGTGAGTGATGTAAAAGTCTTGTACGGTGCACATTTTATTCTGTAATATGAATGGTTATCCATGATAACCTGCCTTTAGAGGCCAATAAATTATCAACAACCAAATTTGCGGTGTTACTAGGACTTCTCTGGGGTTGGTGAAATCTTCATAAAATATCCACCTGCGTTGTGAAAATCACCCAGCAGTTCAATTGTAGATTTCGGGTTGTATCTGGGAGAGCATTTTAAACTATACAACAATAGACTTTGGTTCAAATGGTTATAGTCTTGTCACCTCTGGGTTGCGAGCAGTTTGATGTGATGAATTAAGGATGTTACAGAAAATGTAAAGTGTTCAACTAAAATATGTAGGTTGAGGATTTTCTGTTGGCTATTAATATGCTAATAAGGCTTAAAATGGCAACAACTGCATTGTGCCTTCTGCTCTCACACACATGAGTAACATTCACCACAGAAAATGAAAATGTGTTTCAAAAGTGAGACACCTGCTTTCTGTTTGGGCCATGTATTGCCACAGAAATATTTTTTGCAAATTGTACGTTTTTGTGCCATAAAAAGCATGCAAGTATTTCTACTGCACAAGTGTATTAACTCTTGCGAGATAGCCATTTGCAGATTTGATGAAATATGGTCATCTGCATTTGGTGACTATCTAGTGATAATTTTCCTTTGGCGTAAGTGGGAGCTTTTTGGCTTTGAGGTGGTACCCGCTTTTCCTTTATTTGTGTGCTGCCCCTAGCAACATTATCCTTATAAATGAGGCCATTTTCCATATTTATGTTGATGACTGCCAGCTGTACCTCCTCTCAACCCACCCACTCTCCCATGCTTATATGATATCCAGTTTTGGCTGAATGGCAATTTCTTCTAGCTAAACATTGCGCAGGCCAAATTCAAGGTCATTTGGCTTCTACTACACACTCTACCCTTGTAACTAAGCCTATGCCCATTCCAGCCACACTTTCAGGTTGGACCAGACTACTTGCAACCTTAGCATCCTTTTTGATCCTGAATAGCAATTTCGATCCCTCTATATTCTGTCCATCACCAAGGCTGCCTACACACTCCTCCATTTCATTGTCTGTTTCTCCCCTTACTTTAGCCTATCTGCTGAAACCATTATCAATGCTTTTGTCATCTTCAGAGTCAACTGTTCCAGTGTTCCTCTGGCTGGCCTCCAGTCCTTCACCCTCTGAAAGCTTCAGCTCATCCAAAATTTGGCTGCTTTATCCTATCCTGCTCAACCATTACATCTGTTCTCACTGGTCAACAGTGGCTCCCCAGCACTTCGAATTTAAAATTTTGATTTTAAAATCATTTCATGGACCCATCTATCCCTTTACTCAAGGACTTCACATCTCCCTGAACTCTCTTCCTCAGAATCTAGCCTCTGCACCACTTCCCTCCACAAATTGGGTGGATGTGCACCTGGCTATCCAGGATCCACTCCGGAATCCTCTCCTCCTTTAAAACCCTCTTTAAAATTCGCCTCACTGGCCAAGCTATCCTTTGGCTTAGCATTTGTTTTCCCTTTGTGCTTCCATGAAGTCCCTTGGATCATTTTTCTGTGATAAGGATGCTATCCAACAACAGTTTGTATTTTTACAAGTTTATTGTTGAGCTCTCCTGGCTGAGATGATGATTACTGCAGCTAATTCCAATAGGAGACTTCCTCTCAAGTGAGTTAGTTTTCCATTCCTCTGTTGAGCAATTGTATACAGCATGTGATAAGATGTACTCATTAATTTAATTTTTCTCTTTGAGAAATATCAAATGCTCAGCAGTTATGGATTGCAATTTTAAAACACATGCCATATTGATTCTCGTTTTCTCTCCGCAGCTGCATTGAGCTTTAGGCTTTCTTTCACTTGGCATGCAAGTCATTATAATACATATTTGAAATGGGTATTCTGAAAGAGCAACTGATTATTAAAGAGCTTTTCTAAGACATCCCTTTCTGAGCCAAATGGTTGTGGGTTTGTTTTGGAGGGAGCAAGTCTGGATGAGGATGTTTTCTTGTCTCAATAATCTCATAATTTCAGAGTAAAAGATCCTCTGGGAAAACATGATCATAATATAATTAAATTCTATATTAAGTTTGAAAGCTACATTCTCCAGGTCCAAACAAGCATCTTAAACTTAAACAAAGTCAATTATGTCATTATAAAGGGAGAGCTACTTAAGGTTGATTGGATAAATAAATTAAAAACTATGGCAGTAAATAAACAGTCGGAAACATTTAAGGAACAAAATCTTATTCTCTGTCTGACGTTATGGGGCATGAGAATAAAGCAGCAGGAGCTCCCAGAAAGGGCGTGAAAAAGTCAGTGAAAAAGGCCCCAGCGAAGGGTGAGGAAGGAGAGTTACTCCAACTACATCTACAAAGTGATGAAGCAGGTTCACCTGGACACCGGCATCTCCTCCAAGGCCATGAGCATCATGAACTCGTTTGTCAGCGATATTTTCAAGCACATCGCAGATGAGGCTTCCCGCCTAGCCCAACAAGCGCAGCAGCACCAGCTCCCTGGAGATACAGACCGCTGTGCGCCTGCTGCTGCCCAGGAACTGGCCAAGCACACCATGTCAGGGGAGACAAAAGTGGTTGCCAAGTACACCAGGTCCAAGTAAAACACTGCATTTCACTGAAAAAAAAAATGCAAAGTGTTCCAACAAAAATTTACACCATTTAAAAAAATAAAAACCCAACAAGAAAGATCCATCCGTACCTTACCTGGGAAGTTAAGGATAGTATTAGTTTTAAAGAAGAGGCTTATAATATTGCAAAGAATAGTAGTGACCTAAAGATGAGAACATATGAACAAACATATGAATTAAGAGCACGAGTAATCCATTTGGCCCCATCGAGCCTGCTCTGCCATTTGATAAGATTCTGTCTGATCTAATTGTGGCTTCAATTCTACTTTCCTGTTTATCTCCTATAACCTTCGACCAAAACCCTTGTCAATCAAGAATCTATCTAACTCGGCCTTAAAAATATTCAGTGACTTCATTGCTCTCTGGGGAATAGGATCCCAACAGACTAACGGACCTCAGAGTAAAAATTCTCATCTCCATCTTAAATGGGAGACCCCTTATTTTTAACTGTGTATCCTAGTTCTAGTTTTTCCCACAAGGGGAAACATCCTCTCAGCATCCACCTTGTCAAGCTCCCTCTGGAAGATTGAAACATAAAATCCTAACTCCAGTGGATACAGGCCAAATCTGTCCAAACTTTCGTCATAAGATAACTTTGTCATTCCAGGAATTAGCTGCGTGAACCTTCTCTGAACTGCTTCTAATAAACAGGTGCCAACCCCATTTCCGGGAAGCTCGGAACCGGATGTGTACTGGATTTGGGGATTTTATGGATTTTGGGTCCTAGGCCTAGCATGTACTTACAATACATAAAATAAAATGTGAAAAATAAAGAATTAAAAAGGCTTGATACAAATTGTTACCCAGCATGCCAGCTTCGAATGTAGCCGGTTTTTGGGTCCTTCCGGATTTTGGGATGCTGGCTAAAGGGTCCATTACCTGTAATTATATCCTTTCATAAGTAAAGAGACCAAAACTGTACACACTACTCCAGGTGTGGTCTCAGCAAACCCTTGTGTAACTGTAGCATAACTTCCCTACTTTTATATTCCATTTCCCTTGTGATAAACAGCAGCCAACAAAGAGTAATCAGAATGTTGATGCAAAGGGAAAATATAGAATATGAGAGTAAACTGGTCAAGAATATTAAAACAGATTGTAAGAGCTGTTGGTGGTCTGAGTTGCTGTGGTAACAGGCACTTTTTATATGCATGTTGTAGTCTGGAGCAATGGATAGTGATGGTAGAGGGTCCAACTTGCTTTCTGCCACAGGATTGACCAGGAATCTCTCCTGTTTTTACTGCCTGTTCTTGGCATGCTAAGAGCATTTACAAGTATATAAAAAGGAGGCCGATAGCTAAAGTAAACATTGGTCTCTTAGAGACAGAGACTAGAGAAATTATCATGGGGAATGAGAAAATGGCAGAGAAGTTGAATAAATATTTTGTCTGTCTTCTCAGTTGAAGACACAACTTGTGTACCTGAAATAGAAGGTGACCAAGGGACTAATAAGCTGTGGAACTTAAGGTAATTAACATCAGCAGGAAAAAAGTGTTCGAGAAGCTTAATGGACTAAAAGCTGGCATACCCCCAGGACCTGATGGTCTACATGCTAGGTTTCTAAACTATGTAGCTGCAGAGATAGCGGATGCACTGATTATGATTTTCCAAAACCACCCCAGTGGATTGGAAGCTGGCATATGTAACACCTTTATTCAAGGAAGGAAGGAGAGTGAAAATTGGGAACTACAGACCAGTTAGCCTGACATCAGATGTTGGGAAAATGCTGGAATCTATCATTAAGGAAGTCTTCACAATGCACTCAGAAAATCATAGTATGATCAGACAAAATCAACATGGTTTTATGAAAGGGAAATCATGTTTGAGAAATTTATCATAGAGGGAGATGGTGGTGTAGTGGTAATGTCACTGAGCTAATAATCTAGAGACCCAGGCTAATGCTTTAGGCACATGGATTCAAATCCCATCACAGCAGCTGGTGGAATTTAAATTTAATTTAAGTTCAAGGGCAATAAATGTTGGCCTTGCCAGCAACCTTCAGATCCTATGAAAGAATAAATTTGAGTTTTTTTAAGGATATAACTAGTAGGGTAGGTAAAGGAGAACCAGTAAGTGTAGTACATTTGGATTTCAAAAATGCTACATAAAAGGTTGAGTGTAATATGTTACCATGGATAAAAGGATTGGTGAAGCAGTGTATGGATAAATGAGCCATTTTCAAGTGAGTAGGCTATGATTAGTTGAGTACTGCAAGAATCAGTGCTGGGACCTCAGCTATTTATCATTTACATTAATGACTTGGAAGAAGAAACCGGGAACAATGCATCTTAAGTTTGCTGACAATACAAAGTTGGGTGAGAATTTGAAGAGGACATAGAGGCTGCGGAGCGATATAAACAAGTTAAGTGAGCATGCAACATGGAGAAGTGTGCGTATTCACCTTGGTAATAAGACTGTAAAGCAGAATATTTGTTAAAAGGTGTAAAATTTGTAAATGTTGTTCAGAGACACTTTGGTGTAGTCATACAAGGAACACTGAAAGTTAGCATGTAGGTTATAGCAAACAATTTGGAATACAAATGGCATGTTGGCCTTAATTGCAAGAAGATTGGAAGTACGAATAAGAAAGTCTACAATTGTGTAGGGCTTTGGTGAGACCAGTAGGGTGGAGTAGGAATGCACAGTTTTGGTCTTGAGTTGGAGGTGGTACAGCAATGGTTCATTAGGTTGGTTCCAGGGATGAGAGAGTTGTCCTATGATGAAACGCTGAGTTTAGAAGAATGAGAGGTGATCATGATAAAAGGTTCTGAAGGGCCTTGACAGGGTTGGTGAGGTTTTCCCCCTGATAGGGGAATCAAGAAAACAGGGGAAAGTCTCAGGTTAAGGGTTTAATCACATAGGACTAAGATGAGGAGAAATTTCTTCACTCGGAGGATCATGAATTCTTGGAATTGTCTATTCCAGAGGATTGTGGATGCTCCATCATTGAATGTACTTAAGACTGAGATAGACAGTTTTGATCTCTCAGGAACTCATGGGAAATGGAGCTGAGGCAGATGCTCAACCATGATCGTACTGAATGGCAGAGCAGGCTTGAGCAGGAACCATACAAATGGTCGTCTACTGCTCCTGTTTATTATGTTCTTATGGTTAGTTAATTTCTGAAGGTAGTTTATCATCTCGGGTGTGCAGCACAGAAATGAGGTTTCCCTCGGTCTTCTTTCCTCCTCGCCTGTTGGGTATGGTTCCACAGATGCCCTTGATACCTTGTTAACTATTCATTATTCATATGTTAGACCAGGGCTCTAAATTTTTTGAGGAGAAAAAGACTGCCTAACTTAACTTTCTCAAGGGCTACTTTTTGATTTTCAGAAGCTACTTTTTCATTTTAACTGACTCCTTTATTAGGTGATGCAGTCATGTAGTAACTGTATTTGCATTGAATTTTTCTTTTGGGTTTCCTTCTTTAGATAGCAGAAATACCAAACAGACTCATATATAATTAAATCTTTTATTCCTTATGAAAAATTCAAGTTCTTCACGATAAGTGTTTAAACTGTTTGTATGATACTAGACGGAAAGATTTAGATGCACTAGGATAATTACACACTAATGTAAAAGTAACAATCGATCAATATCCTCCCAAACCTCTACCATTACTGTTTACTATTGTTTTACTTAGCTGGCCATCTTCCTGACCACATCTTGCTTGGTGGCTCCCTTGTTGCTGCCTGCTTTCCAGCCACCTTGGTGCCTTGCTCGTTGCACTTCTCCCAAGCCCTCACTGTGAGCAGGGAGTGGTCAAAAGTGCACTGAGTGGGAGGGAGGTTGGGAGGGCCTATGAACATGAGGGAGATCAGGAGGACCAATGAGCGAGAATGAGTGAGGAGGCTTGGGATAATGGTGGTGAGAGAAGTGGAGGAAAGTACTTAAAGAATATACTAAGCTCTGAACATGTGTAGTTCAACAGAGTTTCTGTGGGGGCAACTTTTCTCAATATTTAAAATTTTTCACCTCCATCTTTAATTTTTCACAGGCTATCTTGGAGCCTTCAAGGGCTAATTTTCCTAGCACCCCTGTGTACTTTGAGCCCATGGTTAGTGTTGGATTATTCAAATACTGCGAACATCACAGCTGAATTTGATCCTGCACATATCTGCACACTTTTAGCAGAATTTGCTAGGTAGTAATCATGAGCAGGAGCTTAAGACCTGGAAAAAATACTGATCATAACAGCAGCAAAAACTCATTGACCTGAAAACTGAGTGCTATTGATCCCAAACACGAAAAATGCACTGCAGCCTTTGTTAACCAGAGTCTGTAATACATTTTTTAAACAGCAGTCTGGTTATTCATCTTTTTGGATAGCAGGGGTCTGATGTCAGCTGTGATCTCCATGAAAGGAGGAAGGTGAATCAATGGAAATGATCATTTTTTGTTTCCTCCCACATACCTGTAGAGGGTGAACTGTATGGTGTTACAGTACACAGACCAACGGCCCCCATATTTGCTTTCTGGTCTACGCTGAGTTTGCTCATATCAGCTGGTTCAGCAATTAAGAAGCTGTAATTCACCACCAGATCATTAATATAGAAAGAAATAATAGCAGCGACCCTACTTTTTACCTTAACAGCTCAGGTCAGGAGAAGTTGAGTTCAGCTGTGATGCCCTCTGCCATTGAATTGTCTATTGATACTCACTGTCTGCGCTCAAGCATAAAGAATGGTCGGAAGAGTGAAAAGGAGGCCATTAATACCTGTGGTCTGTATTCCTGTAAAAAATCTGCACCTTCAGGAGAGAAGGGATATTGGCTGTGTTATTCACTGGCATTCCCAGTGCCCCTGCCATTTATTTATATTAAAGCCCAGTGTGATTACAGGAATATAATCCTTTCTATTTAACAAAGGTTGCGCTGTGTTCTTGCAACCTGTGGGATTCAATTTTTGGTTTAGTATGTTCTTGCTGGTGAGAGCTTAATCTACGATTGGAATTTTTCCCAAGCATTAAATTCCTTGATGAAGGCAGAAAATATATTTTGAGGACAAAATTTATTGTCAGTTATCAATGAAACATTTTTTTTAACAAGTGTTAGTAACCAGATATTTGTTTGGGTGTCTAATTCTCATCCGGGTAGTGAAACACCTTTCCACATAATAATACCTAGCTTGATCACTGCATCCTCCTGCCAGCAGAGCCAGAGTTGTTGTATTCCCAATCTTGGGATGATGGCTGTGACTGCTATATTTTTTGCAATAGACGGCTTGGTTTTCCATTCGATAGAATGTCCCTGTATTTGTGTGCTACTTGCTACATTTAATTTTTCCCATTGCCAAGGTTCAGTTCTGGAATACACTGTTGACCTCTGTTGATAGAAAATAGTACTGCAGTCAAATATTTTTACTTCACACCAGTGACCAGGCTGTGGTCTCAGTATTACAGTACCACTGCCCAATATACAAGCTCATTGCCTTCATACATCTAGATACTGTTGCTCAAAGCATCTTTTTTTCTCTCCCCTCTCTTTTGGAGTATAGTAAAGGAGAGAACTCATCTGATTAACCAACTTGACACTGGTTCTGACACGAGTGCGAATCCTATTGATTACTAGCTTCCAATTCCCATTTGCTTAAACATTGTTCCAACATTGTTTAAACGTGTCCGTACTCTTGGGGACTATTGTCTTCCTGTGAATCATGTTAAGTCCCTGGGCTTGTGGTCCCTAAGATTGTTACAAGGCTATTTAATTAAGATGAGTTTTTTTGTATTTGAGAGAGAAATTACTCGGTACACAAACCTTTATTATTGTTTTTAGAATTAGTTTGTTGATATGTTTGACAATATCTGCTAGTTTTCGAATAAATTCTGATTAAAACTAATAAAATTGCACCAACAATGAGTTCTAGTTATGGCATGGTCATCATCTTGAAAGTTTCTCTCCAATTAAGATTTCATGGATGCTGGTGGAACAATGTCATTAGTTGTTTTGACTGAAAACCATTTAACAGCTAAACAATTGCCTCATTAATTCGTGGCAGATAAGCATTGTTAATTGCTCTGGGAGTTCATTTTTAAAAAAAAACTGTTCTAATCCAAGTCCCCAATAACAACATTTGCAAGTTTTAAAAGTGAAATTGAGGCTGTGTGAGGACTGGGCAGGACAGGAGCACAAGTGTATGCATGGTACTGATTTTTGGTAAGCAGAGCACAGGTAACCGAGTATCCCTTGTACCCAACAATGTCCGACAGCAAGGCGTTAACCAGCAAAGGAAAGAACAATGCGACATGCTCTAACTCTATTCCCAAGCAGGTATGGAGCATGAAACCGCACTGCATTGGCTGAAATTGCTTGGATGAGCTGAGGAATTATTTGTGGTGTTTTTTTTTGGACGTTTTTCATCTTTGTGATGTGCAGTGCTGGGATAAAGCAGTATCTATCCAAACTTTTCTTAGGATGTGAAAAGGTTTTTTGACTGAGCTTTCTAACTATTTGTGATTTACAACAATTCTGTTTTTGTCCCCAGAATTAATCTTAATTGTGGTTTTAGACTTTTGGATGTGGAATTTTAGTCTTGGTATATTTATTGTGTAAATGAGACATTAGTTTTTAGTATTGTTTGTTCCTAAATGTTAATTCTATTATTGGAAAATATTTTGGTCAGAACATTTATTTTTACTTTTGATACTTTTGTCAAAGCATTATCATTTCTTTAATGTATATTTCAAAAAAATTTAAGTTTCATTTCAAAAGCAAGTTACAAAAATTACAAAATACATTAAAGCTGTGTTGTAATTGAGACTTTATTCACCTGTTTCAATGTCTGTTCCAAAAGGTTGTGGATTTCTAACAATCCTGGAAATACTTTTAGTCTAATTACATGTCTCTATCCTGTGCTCTCTTCAGTTTTATTATATTTTTAATTTTCATATTTCTATCCTAAATTTAGTTTTAGTCAACGGTACATCATCCTTACTTTTGCTGACTAAGACCACACTGGTTTACCATTAGCATAATACGCAACAGGAGAAGCAGCAGAATGTGTTTTTTGTTTTGCTGTACGGCTCTGTACCAAGCAGAACATTGGCCTGTATCCATGCCACTGTACCAGGCTGGAGTCGGTCCTGAATGTCCACGTTCTGTTTTGTTTTTGGCTACAGGACTTGGACAGACAAATGTATTCTTTTTATTCCTCAAGATTATTTTGCAAATTTTCCTAGTACCATCCCTTCTTCCCTCACTTGGTCATTTAGGTAGTTTAATATCTCAATTAAAGAATGGTGGCTTGACAGTGCGGTACCCCTCAGTTCTGCCCTGGAATGTCAGTCCACATTATGCACTCCAGTTGTGGAGTGAGGCTTTCAGATTTTGGGGAGAGTGTTATGAACTGAGCCAAGTTGCCACTCATACCCAAGTTAACCTATTAGATTTTGCATTGGGGTATGCCTGAAACCATTCTACATCAACACAACTGAGGTGGTGTTGGCGTTGCTCAAGACGATGGCACATTTAAGACATGCTTTTGTTATCATTGTGATGTGTAATGTGATGGGATTTTTTTTGCATAATGTGTAGATCCATTTAAATCAGGATTAATACACCATGCTCTTTTTGTATGCTAGGAATATTGTACAACAGTGAAATTGTGTTTGAATAGTGAATGTGTACATAACACAATCTTAGAAATATATTGTGAAAAGCCTGCACAAGCATCTTTTTGCATGTGGGAGCATAGTGCTGAGTGTGTATTGGTGTTAAAATTATCAATGCAATATGAGACTTGATAAACTCCTTCACTGGTCTACTGTGAAATATAATACTGATTTTGAACTCTGGACAACTGGGCCACTTGTAATTTGTATATTCCAATGTGATTGCATCAGTGTGTAATCTTTTCACTGTTTTGCTGAGTCCTTCTAATGGCAGATACATTTTATCAGTAATGAAAGTTAACAGTGAGCAACTTCTGATCTTGGACTGTTAACTCCAGGAGTGTTGCTTTGCTAACTGATTGCTGGTCTGACATCAATATAATTTTCCAAATCTTAGAGTACAGTGTTGACAAATTGAAGCCATCCTGTTTGAATTGCATCAGCACTCTGATACCAAGCCTATTAATCTTGCCATCTGCCCATTTGGGCTGGGCATTATGTTATGCTGCCTCATTACACTGTTTAACCTCAAGGAGTGACAAAGCCTCCTGACCACCACCAAATCATCACCAAACTTCACTGACTTGCTCCACGTGCTTTGTCAGATTAGCTTCAAGATCTCAATTCACTTTTCTGGAAAATCAGTTTTTAGCTGCACATCACACTATAACCTCAGCTTGCCTGGCACCAGATTGTTGATGACCTCCCGTTCTTCAGTACTCTTGCCGAAGCAATTTGAGTTTTGACCTTTCTCTTAAATTCATTATTTCCCGGTTCATTATTTCCCTCCTTGTGATGTGCTGTACAGACTTTTTTTTTACACAAGGAGTACTCCACTAAAAGGTTTCCACTGATTATGACCTTGTGGCAAACAGATTCTAGTGATATGAACTGAGCCAAGCTGCCACTTGTGATCCTGTTACTCTTTGCATTGGTGTGTGCCTGAAACCAGACTACGTCAACACAACTGAGGCACTATCACTGCTGCACAAGACAATGGCTGTAATCTAGCAAAAACTAGATAATCCATCCCCACCCCCTTTTCGTTTCTTCCCCCTCCCTTTTGTTTTTTCCAATAATTTATTTAGATTTTTCTTTTCCCACCTATTTCCATTATTTTTAAATGTATTTCACCCATGGTTTATTTCATCCCACCTCCCACTAGAGCTACCTTGCTTGTCCTGCTCTCCACTCTTAATTAGCACATTCTTTTAGATAATATCACCACCGTCAACACCTTTTTGTTCTTTTGTCTGTGACATCTTTTGGTTATCTGCTCCTATCACTGCTTGCTTGTCCGTACAACCCCCGGTAAACCAGCTTATATTTCACCCCTTTCCTATTTCTACTTAGTTCTGTTGAAGGGTCATGAGGACTCAAAACGTTAACTTTGTTCTTCTCCGCTGATGCTGCCAGACCTGCTGAGTTTTTCCAGGTGTTTTTGTTTTAGATAATTGTAAAACTAGCTGTTGAATTGTCCTTGGATTACAGGTGCTGGGGACAGTTATGCTATTTCACTGACCAATGCAATCTTTTTATCTGAGCAGCAATTGTGATGCATTTAGTACTATTTCTTGACACACAAGGTGGAATCTCTTTTTTTTTCCTTGCCATTAAGGGAATGGTGTTTTGGAGGGAATTATATTGGTTGGAGGAGAGAGAGGAGTACCCATGGATATTACCCAAGACTGGGGATTAAGTGAGGGGAACAAAAACAAAGTGCTGGAAATAATCAGGTCTGGCAGCACCTGTGGAAAGAGAAACAGAGTTAACGTTTTGGGTCAAATGACTCTTCTTTAGAACTTTGTTTTCATTTCAGATTTCCAGCATCCACAGTATTTTGCTTTCATTTGATTAAAATTGAAATGACTGAAATCTGAAAATCATTTTTTTAAAAAATGATTGCAGATTTCAGCATTTGTATTGTTACTCTGAATGGTGAATAATCATGTAAATGTATGTTTTAAGCTGGTAACATATGAATTCCTCATGATTCAACACCATCACTGACAACATCAGGAGTTTTTAAAATTGATTCACTGGTTAAGGAGGGCAGAAAATCTGTTCCTGCAGCTGTTTAACTTATGGCTGGTATAAAAGAGTAGGAGGTGATTATTCCCTGATAATTTTTAAAAATACTCTTGTAGTGGGATGCCATCTACTTCATAAACTACCCCCATGACACCATCCCCATCCAATGGAAACAGCAATGGTGTGAACTTACCTTGTTTGGGTAAGTGCCAACTGAATCACACATTCACACATCACATGGCATGGTGCATTGGTTGAGCCAATACACTGTGCTACCCAGTTAAGTTTTTTATGGATATCCTAAAAATGCTAATCCCAGATTCTTGAAATCAATCTACAGTAAATATCCTTTCCTTTTCTTATGAATAGCAGATCCAGTTTGCTGACCAGAAGCAAGAGTTCAACAAGCGTCCAACAAAAATAGGTCGTCGTTCGCTTTCTCGATCAATCTCCCAATCCTCAACGGACAGCTACAGCTCAGGTAGGCGCTTCCAGGGCTTCAGTAAGATCTCCTGTATATATGCATATGAAAACACAAGGAAGTTAGGACAGGAAAAGATCATTAATCCCAATAAACTCATCCTTTCTTCATGGATCGACATCACCTTCCAGCTTCTCAGAAGATTCCCAATTTCATTTCCCCAAATCCTATTCCTCATTTGTCATGAAATTATCCTAATTGCTACCTATCTATCCTCTTGGCTATAATCACTGTCCTGTAAATCAGTAACCAGAACAGCATGCGATATTCCAGATCAAGTTTCCCAATATTTTGTACAGCAATAGGACAACCTCTTTGATTTGTACTGCTTGCCTCTGCTACTGCAGTAAAGGTGATGCACCATTCATAAAAATATGCACACAGATTTGTTTGTGTATAGATTTCATATGTAGAACATTTCAATAATTGTGTGCTGTATTTTTTTTTGTTTAGAGTGACTCAATAGATCTATAGTGGCAGCAATGCAAAAACTTATAAGCTGTATGATCTAACCTGGTTAGTTTTTAAAACACTGATCCCAGCATTAACAGTGGCACTGTTGTGTGTTTGATTCAAAATTGAACTGGGTTTGTTGTGTAGTTTTCAGATGGTGAAAGTGTAGTGGAGACACAGCATGCTGGGTATCAGTGCATGATGCAGTGCAGGTTCAGTTGACTCACCCCATTTGAGTTTTATATTCTCAGCTACTTTGCTAGGGGAAGATGCTGCATGGCTTTCAAGGGTGTCCTTACAGAGAGGATGGAGTGAAAGAAAAATCAGATGGAGAGTCTTTTGGACCAGCATTGGTGGACACCTGATGATGGGTTGCCAGTTCATTAGTATTTTGACTTGGGGGCATGATAAGAAAATTGGTTAATTTCAAACTTTCCCAAAAATAGAACAAAAGTACCAACATAAATGCATAAGCTGCCAGTCGTTAGCACTATTCAGTTTATTCTGTAGTGTCGGTCGACAGCAAGGCACAAGGTGCAATTGGGTGATGGGCTAGGTGTCCACGGGTTCATTGATTCACTAGCACTTACTGATATAATTATGTTCTAAAGTCATCATGAGAATGGGATGTCATATCATCACAAGTAACTTGAATTAGAACCCAGAGAGGCCTCTAGATGCATGACTAAGGACCTGCAAAGACAAATGGAGAGAACAGCAAGTCAAAACTCAACGTGTTGAGCTCCCCTTCAGCCTACTTATCTTGGATGGGTGTCACGTATTTGATTTTACAGATCAACCTGTTCCATCTCTCCCAGCGCTCATCCAAATGTTTTTTGCTATCCCAAGCACTTTTCTCTCCACCTTCTTTAAACATTTGCTGACAATGCATCTTTTTGACAAACTTTTGGCTACTCTCCATGACTAGGCATCCATTTCCTGATTTCTGTTTATGAGGCACCTCAAAAGACTTTTTACAGAAGTTATATAAATGTTCAGGAGCCTGGCAAGAGTGTTTCTTCTACTCCTAAATACCACAGCTGCTTGCTGTTTTTACCCATGACAGTTATGATCTTGGGACTGCTGCAGATTGCAGTGCAACTGTGCAAAATGACTCGCACAGCATTATTTAATAATTACCACAACTTTGGCCTTTTTCATTTTATCCTCTAAATGAAACATTCTGTTGTAAATGCAAGAATCTGAAAAATGTTCAGGAATGTGTGTTGCCTGTGCAAAGGATTAATCTAAAGAGATCAGTGCTTTATATTAATGCTGCGCTATTGAGAGGAAAGTCTAAGTTTAACTATCCTCTGCCTACACAATTAACAGCTTTATTCTTGAATTATTAAGGATTTATCACATTGAAATTATTACTAGAATCTGACCACAGCCTTGCGCTGAACTGCATTAACCTCCAAGTGATCGCTTGCTGTTTGCTTCAAATCTGCAACTCACCATCGTTCTCTATGCAGTGATGGAACTAGCCACTAACCAGCTTCTTTTTTTTCTTCTCTCCAGAACTGATGGGTATGTCTAATCAAAATAATGGTAAGCAGATGGTAGAAATAGTTTGGAAAAAATGAAGCTGTTCATAGAGACAGGTATGAGGAAAGCAATCACTTGTCCCAGTGTATACTCACCTGTGGCAATTACATCTCATGTCAAAAAGAACAGACAGAGGAAGCCATTTTGCAGCTGGGAAGATAAACCGAATTAAGATAGTGCCCTGTTATAATGAACTTGATTTTTGTGTTTTTTTGGGAGCATTGGGTGTTATGAATAATTATGCTAATTACTGACAGCAACAATGGAAAATAACTGCTAAATACAGCCACCTTTTTGACACATGACACCTTTTTGGTTTTTAGTGGAAGTGTTAACCTATTTTAAATAACAGGTTAAATGCTATAATGTAACAGAGCTGTGGCTTTCCTACAAGTGCATTGAGTATTTGTCTATTAAATGTCACCAACAAATAATTCTAAACCCATACCTTTGGGGTATTTCCTTTTCATTTTGTCCCTTGAAGTTGTTGAATCATTCTGCTATAGTTCATTGGGCACCAGCAGCCTTCCAATATCTTGCCTAAATGACCATTTGTGATGTGTGAATTTAAGGCAGTGTTGTCATGCTGTTCATGCTGGGGAGACAGAAGCTGCACAGTCAAAACTGGTGCTATTATCGATCCATTTTGCAGCAGGAGCCACTGGAAAGCGATCAGACTTGAGAATTCCTCAATTTTCCTCTTCTACTCTCCCTAAATTCTCAAATGCACTGAGGCTAATTGTAGGACTCCTACCACTGCCTAAGATCAGTTAACTCAGAACAGACCAAGGGTCAAACCCTATTATTTGTAGTTTGTGTAGCTCACTACCACACTTAAACGCACCTTTTATTAAAGTTATGGGCTTGGAGAGAGGAGGAAGCTCTATGATTGTTAGGCACTTTACATGGAGTGCTGTATTCAACAGGAAAACATTGCACTAAGTCATTGAGACCTCCTAGACTATTGTCCATTCATAATGTTATCAATAGGGAAGATCTAGAACAGTTGTGGGAGGTCTTAATGTCTTCAGAGTATATCCTAGAGCAATGAATTAGGATTGATCATTATGATAAACATTAATCCTGTACTTACCAAATTCCTGGAGTTAACCTTCTCTTAAGTTAAATCAGGGGCCTGATGTGTTTGACCCTGGATCAGTAAATGCCAAATAGCTTATTTTAGCATATTCAGCAGCCCTAACCATAGCTAACTATCTTGTTCCCAAGAAGACAAAAGGAATATACTTTTATTTAAATTACTCCAACTTCTATCTCATTTTGTCATTTAATTTTTTTTTACCAAGGCCCAACAGTCCTGACTGCTTGTTTTACAAAGAAAATCTTTGACAATTGCAATTCAAGCAGTTTTGTTGTGTAGCATGGGGAGGGCGGATTTGCTGCAGTCACTTCAAGGAAAAAGTAAATTTATTTTTTAGAAATAATTTCCTTGAGTAAACTGGTCTGTTTAATATATGTAGTAAAAAAGCATTGAAACTGAGTAAAGTCACTCCTTTGTGAAGCTGGTTTACTTTTATTTTACCTATACTTCTAGTCTATAAAGTTATTGCTGAGATGGTCAGAAAAGAAGTGTTTATTTAGGTGAAGGATGACAACACTGCACAATAAGTTAAACACTCATAATATGCAGCGATCTCTCCTTCGCCTTATTATGTAATATCCATTTGGATAATTATAATCTAGTCACTCTTTCTCTCGCCCTCCCATCCATACTTTGATTTTGATTGGCAAGTGCGTATTGGAAGTTGAATGGCCCCATAACTGTACATGTGAATCTACAATTCCAGGACAATAGAAGCAACTACATCCGTGACTTGTGTTGCTAAGCCATAAAAACCAGGGTGTCTCTGGATTTGATCCTCAGTCTGTTGTAAGTAGGTTGAGCTGAGGGAACCTGGATGGACTACAGCATTACATTTGGGCTTTATGTCCCATTTCCAGGGAGGGAAATCTAAGGCATTTCTGACTTTGCTACTCTGGCAGGGGGTTTGCCCACCAAGAGTGTGTAATCAGGAACTTGGGGACGTTCTGTACATAATTTTCCAACCATTTAAATTGACCCTTGGAAAAATGTGTCCTATGTATACTGCAGATGAGTTCCTTAATCCTTTGTCCACACTGTTAAAATCCAGATTCATTGTACTATCCCCACTCTAATTTGTTATATTATTCCTCAGGATTGGAAGGTCACTGGGGGTTTAGGCTCGCACCTTTTGACATGAATTCTGACAAACTTAAGGAAATTGATCCATGGTTAACACATCATACCCTGGCATTTAAGTATGAAATTAATTGATTTTTTTTTTGTTTAATACATATAAACTTGGAAATCTGCTGAAGCTTCGCTGTCTCCTCTCCTCTTTGTCCCAAAGAGGATGGTGTTCACTAATTAAATCACTTTGCCTCTTGTTAGTAATCAGTGATCCCAGTAGTTTGTGCCTTGGATTTGTTGAGATTAAATCTTGGCCCTGGTGTTAAGAGCAGGCTACCTGTTGGAGATCAGATAGGAAATTTAGTGATGGTGACCCTGTCTTGATGGTGTTCACAGATGTTCTTCATATGGTTGCCACATGGCACCACAAATTAAAATCTTGTCATAACATGTCACATGTATATGATGTACAGCTATTCCACTATTTTTGCTCCCTGGCATAAAGACTATTTTTTTAAGTTTTCGCTTGCTTTATTTTTTGTTCAGCCTATCTTTGAGTCTTTCTTAAATTGACAGTTCAGTGGGAATGACAGAATCCTGATCAATAAGTTTGGGCATTGGGTAAATATTCCCAGATAATCAGTAGTAGGCATATTAGTTTATAAAAAGCTATTGATTGCATCACTCATTTATCCTTTACCGTTCAGTTCATTACATAAGTTCTGTTGCACCTTCCTAGCCATAAAGATTATAAAACTATCCTTGTTGTTCACTCAGTGGGTAAATGTGTCACGTAATTGGATACATAAGAGTCACAAGGCAGAAATGAAATGGGGCCATTCAGCCACACTTGCCTATGTTGATGCTTACCTTCCACAAAACAAATAATCCTATTTACATTTATGCAACCCATTTCTTTAACCCTTCAACCCTTTTTCCATCATTGACCTACTCAAACTAATCTTGAATGTTGACAGTTTCTGTCTCAACCGCAGTCCTGGAGTGAATTTCATAACCTCATGACTCTTATATAAAGAAGCTCGTACTGTTCTCTCTTTGAAATCTCTTGCCTTCAATCTTACGGCCCCTCATTTGAGATCCCTCAACTACTGGAAATAGACTACTTCAGCCTAGTGACTCCTGCTAGATGTTTGGCACAGACAGGGTCAGGCTCTCCTATGATAGCTGCTTACCTTCCAAGTTCTATTTAAGAATGTCTGCTTGAGAAAAGTATTACATTGTACAAGCTACCATCTGGAGACGTGATTATGGAGAAATTGAAGAACTAAACTTGCATGAACAGAAACAGAAATACCTGGAAAAGCTTAGCAGGTCTGGCAGCATCGGCAGAGGAGAGCACAGTTGACGTTTTGAGTCCTCATGACCCTTCAACAAAACTGTGCTCTTCTCCACCGATGCTGCCAGACCTGCTGAGTTTTTCCAGGTATTTCTGTTTCTGTTTTTGTTTTGGACTTCCAGCATCCGCAGTTCTTTGCTTTTATAACTAAACTTGCATGATGCAGTATAGGATGAGAACGAGGCAGCACCTTGTTCAGCTTTGAAGCTTCATCCTAGCTTCTGTACCTCTTTTGGTAGCCCAGTTGTAACTGTCCCATTGTCATTTTTTCCACATAACATTCAAAGACAATAGAAGTTTCAACATGTCACATTGCTAAAAGAGCCTCAAAATGTTTTAAAATGTCAACATTTAATCATAGTCAAATTTGTTGCTCTGCCTATGGGGCGTTCTGGCAATTATCATCCCTGCAACTCTCCTTGTATTTAGAAGATGGAATACAGTTACTAACCCCTGGATATTTGACACATGAATTAGATGATGGGAAGACTGCTTATTGTCCTTTCACTTTTCTTTTTTCCTTATTCTGCCTTCGCAAAGGGTAGGGTTTATGGTGTCTTAGTGATGTTAGTAATCATCAGAATTGATAGGAGACATTCATCTTCATAATTGTGCTTACTTTTTTGTTGGCTAATAGAATCAGCCCCTGCACAGCAAGTTGTATTTCAAAGCCATGTTGTATATAATTTACATTGGTTGTTTCTAGGATTGTGAAATGAAGGAGCAATGAGAACAGCGGCTTTGAAAGTTAGCATTAATGTACCTACAGAGCTCTTAACGCGATTAAGTAGAGTGAAATAAAAGCAACATATAACCAAATAGAGCTGTGGAAAAACTGAAGTCAATGGGGGCCAAAGAGAAAACTATCCAGTGACAGGAGTCATACTTGACACAAAAGAAGACAGTTGCAGTTGTCAGAAGCCAAGAGATTACTTGGGGAAATTCCTCACGAAAATGCCCAACCATCTTCAGCTGCTGCATCAATGCCCTTTTCTCCATCCAGGATTTTTAAAATATATTCGTTCATGGGATGTGGGCGTCACTGGCTAGGCAAGCATTTTTGCCCACCCCTAATTGTTCAGAGGGCATTTGCTGTGGGTCTGGGGTCACATGTAGGCCAGACCAGGTAAGGATGGCAGATTTCCTTCCTTCGTGAACCAGATGGGTTTTTACAACAATTGACAATGGTTTCATGGCTACCATCAAACTTTTAATTCCAGATTTTTATTGAATTCATATTTCACCATCTGCCATGGTGGGATTCGATCACAGGTCCCCGGAGCATTATCCTGGGTCTCTGGAATACTAGTCCGGTGACAGTACCACTATGCCACTGTCTCCGACTGTTTGCTAGTAATTCCAGTGTTTGCAATTCCTCTGAAAATGAAGCAACTGATTCCAGCCTACAACAGAACCTGGGTAACATCCAGGTTTGGACTGTCAAGTGGCAAGTACCTGTTATCCCACATAAATGCCAGATAATGACCATTTCAAACTGTCCCTTGACCTTCAATAGGTGCACCATTGCTGAAATCCCACCATCAACATCTTGGAGGTCACCATGACTATTTGCTAAACTAAATCAGCCATATCAACGCCATGGCTAAAGGAACAGGCCCAGAGACCCTGTAGTTTGCAACAAGTGCTAAACTCCTGACCCCTTAAAACATCTCCACTACCTAGGAGACTCAAGCCATACGAACTAATGAATTAGGAGTAGGAGACGGCCATTCGGCCCCTCAAGCTTGCTCCGCCATTCAGTAAGATCATGGTTGATCTGATTGTGGCCTCATCTCCCATGTTCCACCTATGTCTGATAAGCTTTGATTCCCATGTTAGTCAAGAATCTATTTACCTCTGCCTTAAAATATTAATTGATCCTGCCTCTACCACTCTCTGGGGAAGAGAGTTCCAAAGATTCACGACCCTCAGAGAAAAATTGTTTTCTCACTTTCACCTTAAATGGGAGACCCCTCAATTTAAACTCTCTCCCTATTTCTAGTCTGTTCTACAAAGGGAAACATCCTTTCAATATCCACCCTGTCAAGTCCCCTCAGAATCTTACATGTTTCAATAAGATCACCTCCCAATCTTGTAAACTCCAAAGCATACCAGCCCAGCCTGGCCAACCTTTCCTTGTAAGCAATCGCCCCGCCCCCCCCATCCCAGGTATCAGTTGAGTGAATCTTCTCTGAACTGCTTCTATTGCATTTATATCCTTCCTTAAATAAGGAGACCAAAACTGTTCGCGGTACTCCTAGATGCGGTCTCACTAAAGCCCTGAATATTCCGTTCCCTTTGAAATAAACAACATTTCATTTACCTGCAGAATCACTTCATGTGCCTACATACTAACTTTTTCTGATTCATATACCAGAACACCCAGATCCCTCTGTCCTTCCGAGTTCTGCAAACTCTCTCCATTTAAATAATATCCTATTTTTCTATTTTTCTGCCGAAGTGCACACAAGTTCACATTTTCCCACATTATACTCCAATCTGCAAAATTTTTGCCCACTCCCTTTCTATGTCCCTTTACAGACTGCTTATGTCCTCTTCACAGCTTACTTTCCTATCTATCTTTGTTGCCATCGGCAAATTTAGCAACAATACATTTGATCCCTTCATCCAAGTCATTGATATAAATTGTAAATAATTGAGGCCCCAGCACTGACCCCTTTGGCACTCCACTTGTCACATCTTGCCAACCTGAAAAAGACCCATTTATCCCTACTCTCTGCTTCCTGTTAGCTAACCAATTCTCTATCCATGTTAATATGTTACCCACTACACCGTGGTCTCTTATTTAATGCCTTCTTTAAATCTAAGTATAGCACATCCACAGGTTCCCCTTTATCCAGGTTACTTGTAACTTCCTCAAAGAACCCCAATAAGTTAGTCAAACATGATTCCCCTTTCACAAAACTATGTTGACTTTGCCTGATTGCATTGAGATTTTCTCAGTGCCCCGCTATAATCTCCTTAATATATTCCAGCAATTTCCCTACGATAGATGTTAAGCTAACTGGCCTGTAGTTTCCTGTTTTCTTCCTCCCTTGTTTCTTGAATAGGGAGGAGTTACATTCACTATTTTCCAATCTGATGAGACCTTTCCAGAATCTCAGGAATATTGGAATATTAAAACCTACTAACTCAGCTGTCACTTCTTTTAAGACCCTAGGATGAAATCCATCAGAACCTGGGAACTTGTCAGCTTTTAGTTCTAATAATTTTCTCAGTACCCTTTCTCTGGTAATTGTAATTGTTTTAAGTTCCTCCCTCCCTTTCACCTCCTGATTCACAATTATTTCTGGGGTGTTATTTATTATCCGCTACATTGAAGACAGATGCAAAATATCTGTTCTATTCCTCCACCATTTCTTTATTTTCCATTATTAATTCCCCATACTCACTCTTTAGAGGACCATTGCTCATTTTACTTACTCTTTTCCTTTTTAAATACCTATAGAAACTCTTTCTATCTTTTTTTTAAATATATTTCTAGCTAGCTTTCTCTCATAGCTAGAGTTCTCCCTCCTTATTAATCTTTTACTCATTCTTTACTGTTCCTTATATTCTGTCCAATCTTCTGACCTGTCACGCATCATTGTGGAATTATATGCTTTTTCTTTCAATTTGATACCATCTTACCTTCCTTATCTAGCCATGGATGGTGCATCCTTCCCTTCACTGGAATTGTAAACATTATGCCCTTGTTCCAAAAAGGTTGTAAGGATAAGCCCAGCAATTATAGACCAGTCAGTTTAACTTCAGTGGTAGGGAAGCTTCTTGAAACAATTTTTCAGGATAGAATTAATAATCACATGGAAAAAGGTGGGTCGATTAGGAACAGCCAGCATGGATTTCTAAAGGAGAAAATCATGTTTAACTAACTTGTTGGAGTTTTTTGAAGAGGTAACAGAGAGGTTTGATGAGGGTAATGCTGTTAATGTGGTGTACATGGACTTTCAAAAGGCATTCAATACAATGCTACACAACAGACTTGAAAAATCTCGTGGAATAAAAGGGACAGTAACAACATGGATACAAAATTGGCTGAGTAGTAGGAAACAGGGTAATGGTCAATGGATATTTTTCAGGCTGGAGGAAGGTTTGTAGTAGAGTTGGGTTTTGGGACCCTTGCTTTTCCTGATTACATATTAATGACCTAGATCTTGGTGTGCGGGGACAATTTCAAAGTTTGCAGATGATACGAAACTTGGAAACATTGTAAACTGTGAGGACAGTATAGAACTTCAAAAGGACATTGGGAAGTTGGTGGAGTGGGCAGATAGGTGGCAGATGAAGTTCAGTGCGGAAAAATGTGAAGTGATACATTTTGGTAGGAAGAACGTGGACAGACAATTTAAAATAAGGGGTGAAATTTTGAAGGGGTTGCAGGAGCAGAAAGACCTGGGAGAATATGTGCATAGTCATTGAAAGTGGAGAGAGTAGTTGTTAAAGCATAGTGTCCTGGACTTTATTATAATAGGGGCAGATTAGGCTGAGCTTATATAAGACACTAGTTAGATCTCAGCTGAAGTATTGTGTACAGTTCTGGGCGCCACACTACAGGAAGGATGTGAACGCATTGAAGAGAGTGCAGAAGAGGTTTGCAAAAATGGTTCCAGGGATGAGAAACTTCAGCTATGAGGATAGATTGGAGAGGTTGGGATTGTCCTCCTTAGAGAGGAGAAGGCTAAGAGGAGATTTGATAGAGGCATTCAAAATCATGACGGGGCTGGATATTGTAGATAGAGAGAAACTGTTCCCAGTCGTAAAAAGATCAAGAATGAGAGGACACAGATTTAAAGTGATTTGCAAAACAAGCAAAAGTAATGTGAGAAAAAGCTTTTTCGCACAGCGAGTGGTTCAAGTCTGGAATGCACTGCCTGGAAGTCTGGTGGAGGCGTGTTTGATCAAGGTATTCAAGAGGGTATTAGATGGTTATTTGAATAGAAACAATGTGCAAGGGTACAGGGAAAAGGCAGGAGAATGGCACTCATGCTGCTCATTTGGAGAGCTTGTACAGACATGATGGGCTGAAAGGCCTCCTTCTGCGCCATAACATTCTGTGATGCATCTTTTCTGAGTAATTTGAAAAAACTCCTTAACTGTCTGCCACTGCATCTCTACTGACCTATCCCTTAACCTAATTTTCCAGTTCACTTTAGCCAGCTCTGTCTTCATGTCCTCAATTACCCTTACTTAAGTTTAAAACACTAGTCTTAGATCCACTCCTCTCTCCCTCAAGCTGAATGTGAAATTCAATAATATTATGATCAGTGCTGCCTAAAGGTGCCTTCACTAAATGGTCATTCATTAATCCTGTCTCATTGCACGTTACCAGATCTAGTATAGCTTGCTTTCTGGTTAGTGCTAAAATGTGCTGCTCTAAGAAACAGTCCCAAAAACACTCCATGAACTCATCATCCAGATTACCTTTGCCAATTTGATTTGCCCAATCTGCATGCAGATTAAAACCGCCCATGATTATTGCTGTACCTTTCTTGCAAATCCCCATTATTTCTTCCTGTAACCCTGTCCTACAGTGTGGTTACTGTTTAGGGGCCTATAAACCATTCCCACAAGTAACTTAACTTTACAATATCTCATCTCTACCCAAACTGATTCTACGTCTTGATCTCCAAAACTAAGGTCATCTCTCTCCATTGTACAAATGTCATCCTTAATTAACCAAAGCTATCCTTCAATCTTTTCCTAGCTTCCTGTCCTTCCTAAATGTCTAATACCCTTGAATATCCCTTCAGGTCCCAGTCTTTGTCATCCTGCGATCATGTCTCTGTAATGGCTATCAGATTATATTTGTGCTGTCAATTCATCTGTTTTGTTATGTATGCTGTGTATTCAGATACAGAGCCTTTAGCCCTGTCTTTTTACTTCTATTTGTAACCCTTAGCCTTATCTGTTGGTGCACTCTTAGGTTTATACACTCTGTTCCTTCCTGCTGTCCCTTCTCTGATCATTTCCCTTATTCTTATCTCGCTCTTTTGCATTGTCTCCTTTATTTAACTTATCACATTTTACCAAACTGGATCTCTTGTTCCTACTATTTTGTTTGAAGCCCACTCTACTGCCCTCGTTATACGACTTGCCAGAACACTTGTCCCAGAGGGTTCAGGTGAAGACCATCCCAACGATACAGTTCCCACTTTCCCCAGCACTGGTACCAGTGCCCCATGAATCAAAACCCATTTCTCCCACACCATTCTTTGAGCCACACATTTAACTCTAATTTGATTTAACTACACCAGTCTGCTCGTGGTTCAAGTAGTAATCCAGAGATTATTACCTTTTGAGGTTCTGCTTTTTAATTTAGCCCTAGCTGCTCATACTCCCTCAGCAGAACCTCTTTCCTGGTCCTACCTACGCTGTTGGTACCTGCGTGGATCAAAACTGCTGGATCCTCCCCCTCCCACTGCAAGTTCCTCTCCAGCCCAGAGCAGATGTCCCAAACCCTGGCACTGGGCGGGCAACACAGCTGCCTGGACTCCCTCTCTTGGCTGCAGAGAACTATCCCCCTGACTAAACTGTCCCCAATTACCACCACATTTTTGTTAACTTCCCCTACTTGAATGGCTTCCTGTACCATGGTGCCATGGCCAGTTTGCTCATCCTTGCAGCCACCACTTCCATCCATACAGGCAGCAGGAACCTTGAACCTGTTAGACAATTTCAAAGACTGAGGCTCCTCCACTTCTATCTTCTGGGTCCCTCTCCCTGCCTCATTCACAGTCACACCCTCCTGTCCCTGTTCACTGACCAAATCAGAAGACCCTATCCTAAGGGTTGTGACTGCCTCCTGGTACAAAATGTCCTGGTAATCTTCCCCCTCCTTGATGCATTGCAGTGTCTGCAGCTCGGCCTCCAGCTCAATGATTCTGGGCCAAAGCTCCTCAAGCCGCAGGCACTTACTGCAGACGTGAATCACCTCAGTGTCCAGGAACTCGCATGTTATGCAGCCGCAACACATCACCTGCCCTGCTATCTTTATTATGTGTTAATTAATTTATTTATTCTTAATTAATTTATGACTAATAAACATGCTACTCCCAATAATCTTTACTACTGCTAGTAAACCTTACTACAGCTAATAAAACTTCACAATTACTAAAAAAATTATACAAGTTTTGAAGATAAACGAGCAAAATATTCATCAGCCAATTACTTATTGATGCCACACTTTGATTTCTCTCAGAATGCGGACGCTTCACTCTAGAGTCAGAGATTGGATTAGATAGCTCTTCTAGGTGATCGTTACTGCCCTGGGTCCTCTTTCTGCCTGTTCTTCTAGGTGGTGGCTACTGCCTCTGGGTCCCCATTTTGCTTACTCCAGTCAGTGGTTTAATGGGATACTTGCCTCTCCCTTAGATATGAGCAGTTGGATTGATCGATGCCCCTGCCACTGGACTCAATATCTACCTTCTTCATCACTGTGGCTGTGATATGTATGATTTACAGGATACATTAAGGTTACTTTGACAGCATGCTTGTCCCCTGCAACCTCTACCATAGA
This sequence comes from Carcharodon carcharias, assembly GCF_017639515.1. Lineage (NCBI taxonomy): Eukaryota > Metazoa > Chordata > Chondrichthyes > Lamniformes > Lamnidae > Carcharodon > Carcharodon carcharias. The sequence goes on from NC_054479.1 coordinate 127,801,661, forward strand.
GAAGGATAAGAACAATGTTTCTCATGTGTCGGTGCAGACTTGATGGGCCGAAGAGCCTCTTCTGCACTGTGAGATTCTGTGAATGTCATGAGAACACCAT